>NW_025778814.1:0-68623 GCF_021130785.1 Homalodisca vitripennis
AAATGATGTAAATATTAATAGATTGAAGTATAGGTTAAGTAATATTAACTGGCCATATATTTTCTCAGTAGCTAATGATCTTGAAAGTGCCTGTTATTCTTTTCTACAGTCTCTTGTCATTGAGCCTTGATGAATGTTGCCCTCTAGTTACTAAAACTATTTCTAGGCCTAGGCGTGCCAAAAACTGGTATACCCCTTTCTTAGGAAAACTTAGGCTATTGCTAGATTTAAGCCATCAAAAAAGCAAAAATGATCCTAGCCTGTTACAAAATCATAGGAGAATCAAGAAGTTTTATAAAGAACAGATTGATATTGCAAAAAGGAATGCCAATGATAAATACATACTAGAATCTTGTAACCCTTGCAAAGCGGCTTGGAATGTCATCAATGCTGAAACTGGGCGTAGTTTAAAAAAACAATTGTCAGTCTAAACTTCCCTTTTCTGCCGATGACTTCAATAACCATTTTGTCAATATATGTAATAATGTAAATAGTAGTAATGATAATGTAAATACAGCTAGTGCCATAGAGATATTAAAATCAACCATCAAGAGTCCTCAGGTATTGCCTTTTTAAGTGGAGTTATGTTAACCCTGTTGATATTCATAAACACTGTATGTAGGCTAAGTAACTCTAAGTCTGAAGATGTCTTTTGGATTATCCAATTTTGTTTTAAAGAAAGTTACAAAGGAAATTTTGTATCCCTTGACAATTCTTATTAATTGGATGCTCAGTGTTGTTGTTTATCCTAGATGTTTAAAAAACGACTGTAACTGTGCCGATATTACAAAAAAGGCGATAAATTAAATGTTAATAACTACCGACCAATTGCTTTGGTGCCTGTTGTGTCCAAGATAATCGAAAGCATTTGTTAAATTCCAGGTTGAACATTATTTTGAGCAGAATTGCTTACTCTCATCGGAGCAATTTTGGTTTTAGACAAAACCCTCTCCACTGTTAAGGCTGTAGAAAAACATGGTCTCCTATATTATTAATGGTTTTTTGGAAAAACAAAGAAGAGATATGCACTTTATTGTTGGACCTTAGTAAAGCTTTTGACATTGTACCTCACTCAGAACTCATTGAAAAGCTTAACCATTATGGACTCGGAGATGTTGAACTATCTCTTTTTAGTTCTTACTTGTCTGATAGGTACCAGTTTGTCAAACTAAGTGGCCAGAACTCTGATCTCAAGAGAGTGACTAGGGGGGTTCCCCAGGGCTCTGTCCTGGGCACCCTTTTTGTTCGTCGTTCTTCATTAATGACCTACCAAAATTTCTACCAAACAAGAGTATCTTATATGCTGACGGACACTACTTTGATGTGTTCTAGTAAACTTCCTGAGCTTATATCTTGTTATGATGGGACTATATGAAAGAGAGATCCTACCTTTGGTTTTACTGCAAATAGTCTAAGAGTTAATGAGGATAAGTCAGAGGAAATAATATTTAACCTAGGTGTCAACTCTGTAAATAAGTCTGTTAAGTTACTAGGTCTCCATCTTGACTCAAGACTTACATGGAGAGCACATACTGATGCCTTGTGTGCTCGTCTATGTAGAGTTATCTTTTTACTTAAGAAACTTAAATTTTGTTGTACTAGTTGTAATTTAGTTTTTTTTAAAGGCTTATTTTGCTCTTTTTCACTCTCACCTTCTGTATGGCACCCTTCTCTGGGGTGGATCTAGTGGTGCTAAAGAGGTTTTCTTGTGCCAAAAGAGGGCTGTGCGTTACAATTTTTTAATATTAGCTATAGTGACACCTGTAAACCATATTTTATAGAATATGATATACTTACGCTTCCTTCAATTTTTATCTTACAAATTTTATCATATGTAAAAGAAAACTTAGAATTATTTAATTTTAAGAAGCTCAGTCCACAATCATTATACTAGGAAACCAACATTCTATTGATCAGACGTTTGCTAGACTATCTAAATACACACGGTGCATATTTTTTATTTAGGCGTTAAAACTCTTTAATAAGTTTACCATTAGTTGTAAGAAACATTTCATGTAAAAATTTTAAGAATTCAATGACTAAATGGTTAAACAGAAAAAGCTTTTTATTCTGTAGAAGAATTTTATTCCTGTAGTATATAAGTGATTGCATTTTCATGTAAATTTTGCTAATGTTGATTTTTTATGTGCCATGTGATTTATAAACCTGTTTTGTTGTAGGCTATTTTAATTTTAATTTTAACTTAATTTTAAATTTTAATTTTAATTTTTAATTTATTTATGTGCTCCTATATGTTGGTCATATTTATATATTTATTTAGGCCTACTAGTGCTATTCTGACGTTGTCAATACATTGTTATGTGGGATGACAATAAAGATTCTTGATTCTCATTATTTATAAAATTCACTTTGGTCAGAGAATATGGTGGCTTTTAAAGTCTGGTTCTATATGATACCACATGATTCTTTGTTGAACGAGCTAATAAATATATTTCATTATTTACTAAAAAATGTAGCAATTTATCACTCTCAGTTTGAAATGATGAACTAAGTTAATACCTGTGCTAGAAGATAACTTTCGTTTCCGTTGAAAGTTAACATTTGTTCCTTCAAGATGATCTTGAGCTGAAACAAATAGTATGATATCAGCAAAATATATCTAGCTGATGTACAATCAGCAAAATATCAGTAAAATATAAACTTAAAATAATATATTTTTTTTTTAATTAGGATGAAAGGATGGCATGATATATATGTTGATGATAAGAACAGGCCTTTATAACGTTTTCCTTACCTCAGTTTCTTCCTTCTTATATACTGCAATCATGTCACAATGAGCACATATTTATCACTTAGCTGTTACCTGCGGCTTCGCACGCAATCTTAGAATCAAAGTCCTTATATTACTTAATAATAGCAAATTATGATGTAATATGATTGGGAGTCCTATAAAAATTATTAAAACGTAAGTAGGCATACATCAGGTAGATATTATTTAAGTTCGTGGTAAATAGTATCAAAGTTTAACTTAATTATTATATCATGTTTGACACGTGTAGGAGCATTTATCGTTTTAATTAATTATATATATAACGACACAGCTGAATCTGCCTTGTCATCCGATTAAGAAAACACAAATCTCGGATCACACAGGTCTCGGAAACTTACTTCGGTCAAAAAGCGTATATTTCCAGTCCTTGTCATATATTTCGTCTAAGATATTTCCAGTACTATAGTAGAGTTTGCCTTATTGTTCTGACGAAGAAGAAAATATATATATATATATATATATATATATTATACTTATGTACGACCGAGATGCCTACTTCGGTTTAAATAGTGCCTACTTAAGACCATTTAAATTCTCTTACCTACTGTCACAGTTTAGCTTGCCATATTGCCTCGATCAAATTTTTATATACGTTCGATTATCTAGTTCTCGGAAATCTACTTCAGTCAAAATCATGTTGACATAGTTAAGTTTGCTAGGACTGAAAAGCCTATTACGACCTAGGGGGAAGTTCTTACCTACTTCTTATGTAAGGTTATGCAACATTCCAAAATAATCATTATTAAAGTTTTGCGTTACACTTGTTTTTTGGACTGTAGCCAGGGAAAGAATGAATCGTTAAGGTGAGGTATGTTAGTATTCGTTTCTTTGTTTTTCCGTAAGCCATTGTTAAAATGTAATATCACAATGTCAAGGAAGTCCACCAGTTTAAAGTAACTTATGTGAAAACATTCATAACTTTGTTCATTAAGGTTAGTTTTATAACAGTATTTAATGCATGAGATGATTTTAATTCGTCACTGGTGCAATCTGTAGTAAAATTTATATATTAATGTTGTATTTACTATCTGCATTACACTACCGATCAAGCACTGTTTACTTATTATTGATAAAATTCAAATGTAAACAGATGTTTCAGAAAAGTTTGTCGAACTATAGCTGTCAACAGCTGCCACAATACGTTTTCGTTCTTATCAAAACATTCGAATGTAAACAAACTAATTTTTCAATTTGAATTCGACTTTATTTGGTGAAATGAATGTGTTATGGGTGGTAAAAAAGCACTCTTAAAATATTAATTCAGACAAAAAAGCTATACCTGTACCAAATTTCAGCACAATCCGTATAGCAGTTTCAGCGTGATTCGGGGACAAACCTCCAAACATTCAAACTTTCACATTTATATTAGTGGGTGGGATGTGTCACAGTTAAGTTAGATTAGTTAGTGGAAAATAGACGCCATGTGAGAAACAAATGGAATGAGTCATTTGAACAAACAGGGAGTACACACACTTCGAAGGCTATCAGCCTGCGGGTTTGATTCGAGGCTTGTAATAAGATGTAGAAGTGCTGAAGGAGCCAACAAAATAAAATAAGGTAAAGCACAAATCAATGCCGGACTGTGAAGTCATCAAGAAAAATGACGAGTTAAGACTTACTGTCAGGTCTTACATTCACAGGTGTGAAATCTGTCTCCTCCCAATTTCAGGACAGGGAATTGTGAATACTCACTGACAGACAGTCAAAGCTGTACATAACCCCTTTGGGAAAAATAATGCACAAGTTAACACTGCCAAAAAAGTTAAGCTTTATATTAGGATTGTTTACAGGCCAGAGATCTTCCCGAAAAATTCTTGGGAGATTAGGAACGTGGAGACTCAGAAATACACGCCATACCCTTCTCAGGGAAAAATAATATCAAATTTAATAATAATATAGCTTCTAGCAATTTGTTTGAATGGATAAACACAATCTATAGATAGAAGTGTTTGTAAAACCAACCCTTAATGCATCAAAATTGATATTATATTACATCAAACTGGTATTTAAAAAGATTGAAAAACAAAAATTTATCAGTGAGAAGCTTAAGATCGGAAAAGTTAACTTAATAAAAGTACAGTTAATAAGAAATCTCTGTAGTATGAATGGAATAGAGGGTGTGCTTAGTTGCAAACAGAAAACATCTTGGAATTTAATGAATAGTATGGCAGTTGTCGAAGGGTGAAAATAGTACTGCGAATTAAAGACATTCAAACTGAACATCCATCCAAAAACAGCTAAGCATTTTATTGTGTTTCAATTTAGTATCTGGCGATAGCATAGTTGAGTAGTAAGAAAGCAAAGCAATGCATATTGAGGAGTACAATCTTGGTGCTATTTTTTAGGGATGCACCATGTACTTTGCACTTACAACAGCTTTTCCACAGATAAGATTGAAGAAAGCTTAAAAAACAATTATACCTTTGTATATAAAATTCAAAAAAAAGGTTTATAACAAAGGACATATATTATAATTGTACTAGGTATCTAGAATCTTATCAGTATAGAGACAAGGCATTGACAGTAACTAAATGAACTTCTGAATTATTACCAAACATGTTCATGTGTTTGGTGATTGTAACTATAATGGACTGTAATCACCATCATTTTATTATCTCTGACTAATCTTAACTTGCTTTTTTCCAGTCCTGAAGAACATGCCATCTACATCTTATCAATGCTTATCACTGGGTCTGAGCATAATTAACATTCTTAGTTGCCTTTTTATTTCCTCCCTGTGTATATATTTCTATCATTGATTAGATATTATTATTGCATTTTCTTGCATATTACTTATAGAATATTTCTGGAAACCTGTTAAACTATATGGTACAAATAAAAACGTATCTAGTTTAATCAATTTATGCTAAATTAATTCATATTTTATTTGTAACAATTTAAAAACTTAATAAAATTTTGCTTGTATCAAACATTATTATTGTATTCAACCACAATAAATTACATTTTTATACTTGTTTTAAATAGCTCTGTATGTAAATTTTTGGTATCTGGGGAGTAATACAAGACCTAATGGGCAATTTTCATAATATTGTTATATTTTTGTAGTCCAGGAAATAGCTGTGTAATACATTTTTTTGTATTTTATATTTGACACAACTTGGTTAATTTTCTGGTTTTTTATTATTTTTTTAATTTTGTTGCTGTAATTTTTATTTTGTTTGTGTTGCTTAATTTTTTACTGTAATTTAAAGTCTATATCATTGCTACATAACTTCTTGGTTCACATAGATAAACTTTTGTATGTACAATGGATAGCAACTTGAAAAATTGAAAACTAGATATGTTGTTTGTTACAATCTCAATGTAAAAACTTGTCATATAATTTATAAAAGTTACTTGTTACCTGAGGCCTTATTCACTTTCATGGATCAATATTACAAGAAAAACCTGTTTTTTGTTTTTGTCATTGGTGATCAGCTTTCATGGATTGAAACATGTTGTAATGATAAGCAGGATGAGTTTTGAGATTGTTAGCATTACAAAAAACTTTAAAAGGCACAATAAAGCAATACAAATTATTTCAAATATGGAACATAATAAATCATGTAAAGAAAAATGTAAGGAACGAAATATATTGAATGTATTTACTTTATATGTATTTCAGGTAGTTTTTATATGCAAAGCAGTCATTTTTTTTTTTAATACAAAGATTTACATGCTTATGACACAAGAAACAAAGATTACTTTATTACTCAATGCCATATATTAGACTTATTTATATAAAAATACCTAAATAAATTAGACCTACTCGTGGATCAAAATAGTAGAGATATACAATAGAGACACCGGAGTTTGAACGTTAACCACAAACTAACTAGATTAATTAAGAGCTACAACAACAGATGTTACATTAAAATGTAGCTAGTTTATTTCTGCATTTAGATTTTGTAAAGCAAACAATTTGCTAGCAATAACTTCCAGTTTTTGTCAATTACAACAAATAAGGGTAAAGGTGTTTGGTGTTATTTTAACGAAACTAAAACTTTGAAAATTCATAAATCAACCAACAAAAATATTTTTAACACATCAATATCTCAAACTTATAGGTTTCAAAATAGACTGTTTATTTTAATACTTTAACAAATATTCTAAGTCAAGTTTTACTTCTTTTAAAAACAGTGTTATTGGTTTAGTTACCTTATCATTACTGTTAATTATTTATTATACTGTACTGACAGTACATCTATACAGTAAAATACATAATAGTTAACAGATTCAGTTTCCAAATGTCAAGGTCCAGAGCCCATCTGGGTGTGATAAAGCTGATTATATTTTACTGTGTTCAAGAAAAACACTCCCACCTTGATTCTGAATTAACTGTTCACCACAAAAAATTATCAAAACCATATCAACGATATATACATCAAATATGATTTATTGGCTCAAACCTTCTTGGAGATTACTGGAGATTTTTTAGGTTGTATAAAATTCAGATTTTATTAAGAATGGCCATTGTAAAAGGTTGAGTATAACCAATTTAAGCACTTAATAGAAAAGGAATTAATTTAAATGAGGTTTAAACATTCATTTTCACAAAACAAAGAAGGCTACAGATTTAATGAGGTTGGTATGTAGGAAGGACCTAATCAGTTTTCTTAAGATAAACTGATTTTAAAAGTAACTTGTGTTATTAAATAAAAAATCACTATACTATTTACATTTATTTTGTATACTTGGAGAAAAGTCATTTATATGAAGCAGGTGACCATTGGATACTTATAATTTATGCTGCTAAGGGTTCTAAAAGTAAAAATTATTTATAGTTCTATGATCCAAACCTACAATAAATTCAAGGAAAGCCTGATTGTTGATCCTGCACACACAAAAATATTTTATCACATTTGATCTACTATAAAAACTCAAAGGAAAAATTATCCTGCTTTGTAAAAAACTGTACTTTCTCATCAGGTGCACAATTGAGTGCACTTAAAGATGCAAAGATTTCATTTTGAGCTACTTTGTTTCTTCGCCCCCGACTATTTTTGTATCCCTTCAGAAGAAACATGACTCAAGATTTCAGGAGTCGTCTTCGACAGTATCAGATTACAGATGCTACGTGTAATTGGAAAGTGAACTAGAGCTATACTCAACATTCACAATGAAACTAACGTGTTTTTGCACACATTATCAATTTACCTTACACAACAATTCACTGTCTCTTAAATTTAACTTGTTTAATAAATCATTTTCTTCACCATTCATTTTTTAAACTGTAAACTAAGTAAAAAGCAATACTTACTTCGGTTATCTCTTGAGCAACGGGGTTCAACTTCATCAGTGGCAGCTTTTTTATGAACTTCGGAATTTTGTTTACTTTCTTCATCTAAGTGTCCACCAAACAATACAAAAAATAACAATCAGTATCAAGAACATTCTTATATATTTAGTAAATGTTATGCCAGAAGTAAAAGAGCTTCAACATGCACATTTAAGACGAGATCAGAATATATTTTAAACCTTAGGCCTTAGTAGACCACTAAGTGTGGCCCTAACTGATCTCTCGCACAGCTCAGGTTAAATTACAGGTTGTGTCCATACCTACAGGTTGGTGGTGTCTGAAATCTTATACTCATCAATTGTTCAATCATGTATGTCACTCTGACGTATTTGAGCTTTGACTCTAATAAATGACTGTGATTTAAAAGCAATTCTCAAATATTTACAAAATTTACTACACTTAAGTTAAATTTATTTTTTTAGTGATTGTTCATTCTTTTCCTGTAAGGTACCATGTACTACGTAATTTAAAGCTATGGTTTTACTAATTCAAAAGTATTTTTATTTGTAATATAAAAATACAATTACTCTCAAGTAGGCCCTTTATAGTTTGGCAACGTCGCTCAGACCACATTGGTTGGTTACATGCCAAATAGGCTCCTCCCTCAACTGCACTTTCTGGCGGTCCTTACTGACCGTGATTCATATGACAACTTTACGTTTGTGATTTTTTTTATAGTAGCCTTTTTTAAACTAGGTTCAGCTTCCTAAGTTTATATTGAAATTAATATTAAAACCTACTGTTCTTTATAGCTAATAACCAAAAGGCATGCTGTATGGTGAGACTACTCAAGATACTAGGTACAGACCGGCAGTGAAAGTGAATTCTTAAACAAGTAATTATAACCAATTATTGTTAATTATTACCTTTGTTATTTTGGTTCTTTGCTTTTTTTAAATTTAACTCTTTTCTCTTCATTTCTACCATTTCCTCTAAAATATTCCTCGCCATTTCACTTAAATTTACTGTGTTTTTTATTGCTTCTGGATTTTTAACATACTTCACCAGATCATCATTATCGGAATCCTCTTCCGATGGTTGTACTATATCTTCTTTCTGAAAGATTACAAATTCATGTTAATAAATTAAATATGTGACATATTGTGCTTGTTTACAACTTATTCAGTCAGTCAGCAAGTAATGATAAATATCCACTAAAAACATTATGCTATTAATATTGACAAATTTTGGTAAGTTTAGATTTGAATATTCATGATGAGTGAATCAGGATAGCAAGTGAATGACAATAAATCGTAAACATATAACTTCACTGAGCTTCCTCTTGGGCCCCATTATCCATATTGGCTCTCTACCCACATTAATTCAGCAGATGAGATTTCCACACTGTCCTACCATTCTCATAAATCTTAATTCTACTATTCCCCCACTTGAGGAGGCTCTAGAAACTATTAGGTCCATCTAATCTCTGTCCAGATCATCTACACCTAATTATACAAATTGATTGTAACCCAAACACAATACCATATCTTGGCTGATTATACTTATTGACGAAACCAATCAGTTGAATCCTTATTTTCATAATTCAAATTAGAGCAAAGTGTACTTATGTACCGTGTGTTTATAAATTAATATTAGAGTTTTAAACGTTTAGTACTTTTATTTTTATAAAACTTAAAATTATAATTAATATATAAAATTATAGAGCAACTCAAATAGTTATAACCAACAAGCTTACAGGTGTTCAATGTGAGCTCTATTCGTCACACGGCACACATCAAGTCGATAGCCCAAACTTTGATCAATGTGCCTGGAGTGATTCTTGCAGCAGCAGCTTCAATCCTGTCCCTTTAAGTCGGATAGGTCAGCCGGTAACGGAGACAGATACACACAATCCTTTATGAATTCCCAAAGGTAAAAATCACATGGCGTCAGGTTGAGTAAACGTGGAGGGCATGGGTAATAAGCTCTGTCATTTAGGCCCCTTGCAGCCAATCCACCAGTCAAGTACAGTGACATTCAACCAATTGTTTACTGAGTTATGTCAGTTGAGGCGGTTGGTGCACCATCTTGCTGCCAAATGAATTTGATCTTCTTTCAATTGAGGAAATATCCATAGTTCTAATGCATTAAGATATGAAATACCATTTACAGTTCCTTCTCCAAAAAAGAAAGGCCCATAAACTTTCAGGTTACAGATGTGGCACAAAAAACAATAAATTTAGGAGAGTCTCACTGCAATTGTACCATCTTCTGAACCCAAGATATGCACACTTTGAGTGTTCACATGTCTACTGAGGTGAAATGTTGATTCATCACTGAAAACGACAAGATCCAGAAAATTTTCATTGTTGTGCAACAACAATTCGTTTGCAAAATTGGCACATAAACGATAGTCTGCAGGTTTTAGATCCTGTAACAGCTTCAAATGATAAGGCCGCAGTTGTAAGCATTTCCGTAAAACTTTCTAAACAGTTGTATCGTTATTTAGTTTCATTTTATATAATACATACTTTTTGCAACCCTGTAACTCGTTACTGGTTTAGTATAAGTTTAATCTGATGTTCTTGGAACTAAATTCTTGACGGATTAATAACCTAATTGGCACGCATAATAATCTTTTCTCTCTCGAACTTTGTACCTAAACATCTTGCTGCCAAGCAACATCTTGTGCACCTTGTCTGTAGGTAAAATTTATATTTTTGTATTATAAATTAGCCCTTTCATGCGAGACATCTAATTTAAATTCAATATGAAGTAAAATTGTAACTAGTAAAGTAACTTGCCTTTGACAATGTTTATTTGGAAGATTAATACAGATAATAGTTGTGGTGATGTCCTTCTGACAAGACCATGTTGTTGTGATTATAAGTTGTCTTAATTAATGGCTAATACAGTTGTGATTTGGTTTTAGGTGAGTTTACGAGTGCTCTTTAGCTTCAAGTATTCATGTTTTAAACTTCTGGTCTACTAATCTTCACTTTTTCCGACTGTAATGTTGAGCCTTGATGCTGATGCCGAGTGTGTGAGTCGACATCAATGTGAAAGGAAGTCAAATGTAAAGTTAAAAGTAAATTATTGAGTTTGTAGGCAAAATTCCATAGAAAATTGGAACCACTAGGCTTAACCCCCAAGATATAATTTTAGTTCATTATTACTCTAATTTGGCAGCAATGTGGCAAGATATAATTTTATTTTTTCATCTAGAAGTAATGCTTACAGGTTTTAATTGCCACAATAAACTTACAAGTAAACTTTGCAAATCAAGTATTTATTTCTACGACCGCAGTGATATCTAACCCCATGTGTTTCATCCATTCGGTACACAGTCATTACTAGAATTGCTAATTCACTACTAGCCTTACAAAACTGATTTGTGTGAGCTACGTGTTAAACGCAATTTCTCTCTCACTCGCTCAAAACTCTTCACTACCCATTAGTCATCTCGTACCCTTTCCTTTGGAAAGACGGCCAGTATCTTCAAACAGATGATACCATCTACGGATGTTATTATCACTTGGAGGATCACAACAGAACTTTATATGGATGCACATTGCAGTTACTACAGATTCAGTCTTTGCAAAATTCAAAACACAAAAAGCCTTCTGGTCACAAGCCACCAATTTTTGCTACCAGTGCTTTCTAACGGATGTAGTAGGAAACATTGCATCTCCAAGTGTACAGGTGACACAACAAAACCAAGGACTGTTTGAGTTGCTCTTTAATTTGATGTATGGATTATATTCATTTTAAGTTATATGTAAAAAAGAAACAATAAAGTGTTAAAACTCTGATATTCATTCCTAAAAACCCTGTATTATGCAAGGATTGTGCTGTGAAACAGCTAATTGAACGATATGTTTCAATCGTGCATAGAAATCAACTAGGTACTCTTTCTGCTTATACATCATGCACTATCTTGTGTCTGATGCCATTACGAGTTCATCTAACAACATGTAAACATGGCAACTACAATCAATTCTCCTGTCAGGTTTTTGAAAAGACTTTTGGACAGGAGGCAACATGGGTTCTGTATCACATACCAGAAAATAAACAATTAGTCACAATAATAGATGTATTCAGGCAACATGGGTTCTGCATTACATACCAGAAAATAAACAAGTCACAATAATATATGTATTCAGGTGACATGGGTTCTGTATGACATACCAGAAAATAAACAAGTCACAACAATATATGTATTCAGGCGGACATGGGTTCTGTATGACATACCAGAAAATAAACAAGTCACAACAATATATGTATTCAGGCGACATGGGTTCTGTATGACATACCAGAAAATAAACAAGTCACAACAATGGATGTATTGAAATACTCCAAATAAACCCCCTCTAAAAAAAATCCTTTAACAACAGAAAGATTATGGCTAGTGTTTTGACACCAGAAAGGTGTTCTGCTTTTAGACCATGATAAATACAGAAGGCTTGTGAAATACATCAGCGGTTGCTGGGACCCATTCAAAACAAAAGAAGAGGAATCTCACTTCTGGAATTCTCTTTATCCATGACCATCCTCACAATGTTGTCCTGATAAAACGGTTTTTTAACAGATTTCAGTAGAACATCTTTTACCATCCAGTCTATAATCCTGACCTACCAACAAACAACTCACTTGCCTTCTTAATTCAAGAAGTGGCTTGGAGGGGAGAGCTGCCGAACATACAATGCACTCTGAAATGCTGTGGAAACCCATCTCAAGTCACTACAGCAACATTCTATAAAGAGATTATTGGAAAGCTTGTAACCCGGTATGGCAAATACCTCAATTTAAATGGTGGTTATGTTAAAACTTAAGCATATATGTATGTAACTTTTGATCATAAATTTATTTCACATGTTCATTGTTTTATTTATATAATACATCAGAGGTTGATAAACAGTCCTTGTAATTATGAGATAAGGTGTCTAAAAAATATTCAAATACTTAAATACTAAATTAAATTAATAAATTCATGAAATGAAAATCTTAATTAATTATTCAATTTAAATTTATTCAAGTATTAATGTCCTCTGGTACTTATTCTTAGTAAAAAACAACCCAAATCTTGGGTGATAGTTCCAGAATATTGAAATAATATTGGAAGAACAAGTTAAAATATTGCAGATATAAATCAATAACATTTGTATCAATTAATATTATTGATATTAATATAAATATATTTTTTTTTCAAATGGTATTAATATTAATTTATAGTACAAATAGGTCATTTAAATATAAAAATCTCATAAGTTGCTAGGAATGATACAAGGAACATTTTAAATATAAAAACCCAACATATTTACATATACAAATCCAAAAACATTTGTAAAAACAATTATTTTGAGGTTCTACTTGTACATTAGTTTCCTTCTTTTTCAACATAGTTACAAATACATTCTAGAAGCTCTTTTCTTATTGGGAATTATTTATACATTTAAAAACAAACACTCCATTAATATACTTTTTTATTTCTGTGAAGCCTTTTGTGCTCAAGGAACACATCATCAGACCCATATAACCGAATAAAAGTTATCTCCATGTCCAGCAATAGCAAGTAAAATGTCCATCTAAGCAAAAATCTTAATTTCAATAAATTTAAATAGATATTTTAACATTTGAATTTAAAAAGTGTTAAATATTACTATAGTATGGTTTTTCCTTGTGTGAATATATTAATGAATGTGTAAATACATCAAGTTACAACTCAAATGATTTTAAAGCAACTACTTTCTTTTATATTTTATGTATGTAAGAACTGTAATAGTGTTTTAAGTGCAGGATAAAGTTTTTGATAAGTACCATAATATTTATACTTATTGAAATCCACATAGTTTTTTAGGGTTTAAAAGATACAAGTAATAAACTAAATTACTCACTGTTTCCTGGTACTGAAACCACTGGTTTTCTGTGAATAGTCTGGATATTTATTACACTTTTCACAAACTTCGTTATACACATTTTGCAATATGTATTTTTAATTTTGAACACTAATGCACATTACCTATCTAAACCTTGCAATATAAATCATCTGTCTTGATAAAAACCTAAATGTAATAAAAGGAGGAAGAGGAAAGTTTTTTATCTTGACCTCTGGGATCTATTCAAACTAACAGGTTTTATCCAAACTAGCTACCTGGCTAAGTTTCAACTGAGAGAGGACTAGATCACTGATAACAGTTGGCCTTGCATTTTTTAAGCACCTGTGTTATTGAACTCAGCTTTGATTGCATTCTTATCTGACACTTCTACACTACTCTGCACAATATATGTCTATAATACTAAATGAAAAGAAATAATATACTTGAATATAACTGATATATAATTTAAAATCAATTTTAATTATATAAATGTTATTGATTATATATGTTGTTGCTATTTAATATTAAATATATTAATACTAAAAATGTCAATGGTTACAAAGAATAATGATTTTAATAAATATAAATTCGGGGATAGAGTTTTGCCAATGGTAAAGGTCATTCACCATGGCCTGCTGTAATTAGTGCCTTTGACAACAAAAATAAAATACCTAAGTATAATGTAACATTCTGTGGCGCAGGCAATGTTGCCTGGGTTAATAGTCGTGCAATAAACATAAACATGTATTTTTTTTTGTTCAAAATTAAACATAAAATATTTGTATTTAAAGTAGGGCCATAACAAATTTTTAATTAAATGAAAATTTTGCAAAAATATTTCTAAAATTTGGGAGGAGGACCATGCCTATCAAAATGTAAATGTGAGATAGCCAGTTTGTCTCAAATGTCATCTAGTTTCAGAAAAACATGGAACCATAATAAAGCTATAAAACAAAAAGCATTTATGTGCATCAATTATGAAAATCAAGTGTATATGCAAGAGGTAGGTAATTCAAGTTTTGCTGATACAATTGTACATGAATATATGTTGTATGGCATATTTTTCTTACAGAATGTAATGAACAATACAGAAGCAATGAAATATATCCATAACTAGTTTTTTAAAAAGTATAAAAAGTTACTTTTTGTCATTATTCAAAAAACTTTATGAAAACTTTTCATATGGCAAAGTACAATATAATTTTGAAAGTTTGTATTAAATGAACATTTATACATGTATGGTTTATAAATGACAGCAAATTTTATTTAGTTTTAGAAGCCCATAAACTATATCTAAATATGTGGAATAATACAAAATTCCAATAGAAAATGTAACAATGTGCACCAGTTTAGAAAAAAAAATTCAAACCCACAATAACAAACACAATGTTACTAAAGTAGCTAATCTTTATTTAAATCAGCCTGAACTTTGCTGAGATAGAATTGAAATAATTTTTATTAAGTGACATGAAGTTTGGCTAAGTAATTTTCCAATAGGCTACCCCAGAACTGATAATTTATCAAACAGATTTCAGTAAAAAGATATTTCTTTATTCTAAACATATATTTATTTCCACTATTGTAGTGTCCAACGACACCACACATTTAATACCATACTAAAACACGAATAAAACTACTAAAACTTACAATTATACACGGCTCGGCAGAGAAGTAAATGTAAAGAATGTCAGCAAGATGGCATTCACAACAAACAGACGACTTTTTGGTACATTTGAAATGATCAACTTGCTACGTCACAACCATGATAATAAAAGAAGAATAAAACTGTAGTTTTCATTAGCGTTGTTTCTTCCCGAATGCAATGTTTGATTGACAAAATTTTGTTGATTAACACTACATAAACGGTTTAAAACGTGACAACATTTTGTCGATTAACGCTAAAAGGGTTAATAACCATGTTTTAGTTTTGTTCTTCATTGATCATTTAACAAACTTTTAACTAATGTAAAATAACTGCAGTGCTAAACATTATAAACAATAACCTCTATAACATTCATTATTTTATAGAGGTCATATGAGCATTTGATGGTTTTTCAAGTTTAAGCGCCCAATGGAAGGTGATTTCGACAACCTTGCTTTTATATCTACATAAAAGGAACCTTTAATGACTCAAATTATGACATTGCCAAGCCTGTATATTTATTGTTTGTTACTCCAAGTAAATGAAAATATGAATAGTTTTTATAAATAGACAAGATGTTTCATAGGCATACCACAGGAGAAATAAATACCTGTTCGACATGTCCTCATTTAGATCAAATAAAATTTAAAATAGTCATGTGTTTTTGAGAATAAAACTATTTAACAAGTTACCAGAAAGAGCATGGGATGTTCACTCTGTGTGTGATTACCAGAGCTATGATATTAGCTCATTAGTGTTTTAAATCTGTTTTAAATAGTTCTAGGATTTTAATTAATAAAAAGATGTACTTTATTTCTTTTTTACAGTTCTTGTATTAATATTATAAAATATTTTACTTATATTACACAAGTGAATTGGTTTGGAAATATGTTTCTAATCTTATTGTGTATAATATACCTATACAATAGCATAGTTTGACTTTGCCTGTTGCATAATCTGCAAATGTCCTTAATGATATAAATATACAACATGAATCTTGAATCTTAAAAAGAAAGAATATAACTTCATCAGCAGGTTTGCTTCAAAACTTTAAGGATGGAATTGTTCAAGAATAGGTAAGTAAAGAGTCTTAATATTATAAAATTATAGATTTTATTATCAAAATATTCATCATGTTCCAACAAATTAAAAGATAACCTATACAGTATGGTAAACAAATTTTAAAAAAATGGAATTTTTCGGAATCTCTACCTAAACAGTGTAAAAAGGATTTATTCTAAGCAACTCTGATGCAGCAGTAATATTCATTTACAACATTCAGCTGTATAAGCAAATTTACAAGTTTTTAGATTGTAGAAGTTTGGAAGTGCGTATAATGTAATTTCCATTCTAAAAGGTTTCCATTTAAAAAAATGTTTTCAGGAGAAGCCCTCTTCCCTCCGTGGTACCTCCCACTTTCCTGTGATACTACTCTCCCCCGACTCTCCTCCCCCCTCCAAGTGGTGTAATAACTTATTTTAAATCCCATGCCACCCACATCACTGGATAAGTTGATGCTATCCTTTACTAACACTACACGACACTACTTTTATCAGTTTTACAAGACAATGGATTGGAGTAGGACTTAAGCCAAAAAGCAGATGAAGAAATATGGAAAGGAACAGCAGCACAGTTTTAATTTAAAAATACAACCGGTTTAATGTGCTTAAGTAAAGAAAATTAAATCATATAAATTGTTAAACTACAAAAAGTAAAATTACAGTTACTCAAAGCAAATTTAAACTTACCACAGGTGTCTGTTGGGTCTTATCTATTATTTCGCAGCCTTCTGGTTTCTCCCACACTGACTCTTTGGTTATGATGTTATAATAGTATGGCTGGTTTCTCTTGGTTGACATTTCCTTTGCCCAAATAGGAGAAGTTGTTTTACTTGAGCTGCTCATTCTAGAAAAATTTTCGAAATTATAAATACATATACCCTTGGAGGTATATGTAAAACATGTATATAAGCACCAAACAAACCAATCAAACCTATTCCAAGATATGGACAACATTTAGTTATATTAGAAATCAGACAAAACAAATGACAAAACTTTTTAACGATCCAGACCAAAAGTTTTTAACAACAATTTGCCACTTGAAGATAAAGACCAAAACAGAATATAAAATTGAATGCAATGTCCACAATAATATTTATACAAGGAAGACAAAGAAAAAATGAGCTCAAAGATACAGAGAACAAAAAAAAAATTATAAAACCCAAAAATACATAAATCCAAATTAGTAACTCAAGCATTAGAAAATTATCACCAATTAATGACATCCAAGTTATAACATCCGGAAACAAAGAGAGCTTAAAATGAACATTTAGGAAAATCTTAATATTTACAAATACAAACAGAATAATCCATTAATATTAGAACTAAAACAAACCAACAGCAAACAAGACCAAATCTTTTATATACACAACATAAAAAATCACATTTCTTTCTCCGCTGAATACTGAAAGAAAAGAAAAGGAGAAGCCAGAAATGCAAAAAATGAACTCCTCCCCTCCACACCAGAAGACAAAGTGACCTACCCGAGAGATGAATTTGACTTCAGCAAAAAAAAAAGCAGTCCTCACCATGCCTGTACCACTAGCATTCGAAAACAAGTTCGTCATAATTAAGGTAACATTCATCCATTCAGCAGTGTAGAGAAAATGATTCAATATACACATATATAATTTGTTATACATATGGGTTTCTATATGTATCACGTTTTCCTTTTCAGTAGTTTTTTAGATTATATTTATATATATATATATAAAAATTATATATTTTTTGTATTTATAAAGTCAAGTAGTGAATATTAATACATACTTATTCATAAAACCAAAAAGATTAATTATTTTAGAATTTATGTTATAATATACTAGCTGTTACCCGCGGCTTCGCACACAATTTTTAGAACCAAAGTCCTTATATTACTTAGTAAAAGCAATTATGATGTAATATGATGGGAGTCCTACAAACATTTTAAAACGTAAGTAGGCATACATCAGGTAGATATTATTAAGTTCATTGTAAATAGTATCAGAGTTTAACTTAATTATTATATCATGTTTGACACGTGTAGGAGCATTTATCGTTTTAATTAATTATATATATAACGACACAGCTGAATCTGCCTTGTCATCCAATTAAGAAAACACAAATCTCCGATCACACAGGTCTCGGAAACTTACTTCAGTCAAAAAGCGTATATTTCCAGTCCTTGTCATATATTTCGTCTAAGATATTTCCAGTACTATAGTAGAGTTTGCCTTGTTGTTCTGACGAAGAAGAAATATATATATATATATACTTATGTACGACCGAGATGCCTACTTCGGTTAAATAGTGCCTACTTAAGACCATTTAAATTCACTTACCTACTGTCACAGTTTAGCTTGCCATATTGCCTCGATCAAATTTTATATACGTTCGATTATCTAGTTCTCGGAAATCTACTTCAGTCAAAATCATGTTGACATAGTTAAGTTTGCTAGGACTGAAAAGCCTATTACGACCTAGGGGGAAGTATTACCTACTTCTTATGTAAGGTTATGCAACATTCCAAAATAATCATTATTAAAGTTTTGCGTTACACTTGTTTTTTGGACTGTAGCCAGGGAAAGAATGAATCGTTAAGGTGAGGTATGTTAGTATTCGTTTCTTTGTTTTTCCGTAAGCCATTGTTAAAATGTAATATCACAATGTCAAGGAAGTCCACCAGTTTAAAGTAACTTATGTGAAAACATTCATAACTTTGTTCATTAATGTTATTTTTATAACAGTATTTAATGCATTAGATGATTTTAATTCGACACTGGTGCAATCTGTAGTAAAATTTATATATTAATGTTGTATTTACTATCTGCATTACACTACCGATCAAGCACTGTTTACTTATTATTGATAAAATTCAAATGTAAACAGATGTTTCAGAAAGTTTGTCGAACTATAGCTGTCAACAGCTGCCACAATACGTTTCGTTCTTATCAAAACATTCGAATGTAAACAAACTAATTTTTCAATTTGAATTCGACTTTATTTGGTGAAATGAATGTGTTATGGGTGGTAAAAAGCACTATAAATATTAATTCAGACAAAAAGCTATACCTGTACCAAATTCCGTAAGCCATTGTTAAAATGTAATATCATAATGTCAAGGAAGCCCACCAGTTTAAAGTAACTTATGTGAAAATATTCATAACTTTGTTCATTAAGGTCAGTTTTATAACAGTATTTAATGCATTAGATGATTTTAATTCGTCACTGGCGCAATCTGGAGTAAAATTTATATATTAAAGTTTTATTTACTGTCTGCATTAGACTACCAATGAATTAAATGTAAACAGATGTTTCAGAAAGTTTGTTACATTATAGCTGCCAACAGCTGTTTAGTGCCAGTTTAATAATTTGAATTATGAAACGTTTCGTTCTTATCATAACATTTGAATGTAAACAAACTAATTTTTCTATTTGAATTCGACTTTATTTGGTGAAAGGTTTGCTTGGATACCATTTGTTATTTTCTGTCCACACTCATTTCATTTACTGCAACCTGTGCTACTCATTTACCACTGTCAACACAGCCTTTCACTACGCAACATTCATCATACAAGTTGTCTAAGGACACGTCTTCAAGCTCCAGTTGTTCAACAATAGCTGAGAAGTCTGTGAATTGGAGCTTATGGTTTAGAGGCATTGGTCGTAAAATATAAAGAGAATTAGTATCTTAGAAATCAAACCACTTTTTCAAACATTTAATTGTTGTTTCCAAAAACTGCTGAAAATTTTTAGTAGGGTCTTTCTACTAGAGTGATTTTATCGTATTCCGTGTAAACTTTACCAACAAAGGGAACTTTGAACTTTTGACATTTGGGAACCCTGTCTAGGTTCCTGTAAGCATTGGGAGACCAAATCTAAACTCTTAAAACATTGATATCAACATTGATGCCCTGTTGCATTCTTGAACAGACCCTCTGTAATTTAGATGTGTGATTATCAAGATAGTAATATCTTTAAAAATGTTTTACATTTGCCTCGAAGACAATGTAGCAACAAATTTGGATCCAAGTAAACAAGTGGTTAATACTTTGAGAATTATAATATAAATTTTGAAAAACTGATTCCTCACTTATTTAAGCCACTAGTACCCAAATTAATTTTTTTCAATTTTTGTTTACCTCTTAATATTTTGTTGCTAGGGCTAGAAGAAATAACAAGTTTTCATAGTTCCTACATATAGTGTTAACTTGTATTTCTACATATTGTGGCATGTATACAAATGACAACGGGAATAGGTACAATACGTAAATGTCAATAAAAGGTCGATAGCGAGCGTAATTAGATTTGTAAGTATGTTCACATACTAATAATTCACAAATATGAACTAATAATATTTTATAATGAAGATAAGGATAGGATTAAGTTGCAAACATGATATGTAATAATTGCATAATTGTGAAAAACAATGGCTTCTAAGAGTTTTACAAGTAGAATACACAAAGTTAGGTGAGATTAATATACAGCAAGTACATTTATAAAATATAAATAGAGGTAAGTAAAATAGGTAAGTGTTGTGTATTCAAAACATAAATAAAACTAGCTGTGACAAAAGAACTTCTGTCAAAAATTTGTTTCGTTTTCACTCAAAATTAAAATATTATGTTAAATATTACTGGTGTTGTTAGTGGACATATCCTGTGTGGGATGGTTTGTCATATTACATGACAGCTAACTTGACATGTAGCAGATACTTTCCTGGTAGATTTACTGCAGTGGGCACACCTGATTTATGTCATTGATGCTCTCTATGTGGTTTTACCCTTACTTTGTTGTTATGGATTATTCCCTCCTTGATATTATGGTTTTGCGCCGCTCTTCTGGGACGTGTTACAGAGTCGGTCATCGTTCTTTCAAGGCTGCATTTTGCGTATTGCCACCAGGAGCGGCTGTAGTCACAGTGACCAAACCACACATGGTACGAACTACAAAGCAGGCAGTATTTGGGATTTGGGCAGAATCTGCATCACTTCAGGGCTGATAATTAGTAGTAAAACATTGCAATTATTTAGGGCAGCTGGTCAATATGAATATGATGAAAACTATTATTAGGGCGAGCAGGAGGGGCTTAGGGGGGAATTATTATTACAGGATGTATTAATGGTTAATAGTAATTTAGTAGTGTCCAGAAAAGTCAGTGAAAGGAAAGGTCAAGTGTCGAATTGGAAGGTATACAATCAATAAATCAAGGTAACACTTAATTCTATGGAACAATTGTCATTTTAATCTATTATGATTTAAGCATGTAACTAACTGTGTCCGTGTTAAAACAGATTAATATCATGTAATACGTTATTTGCAGAAATTACTCAATCATTAAAGCTGACTGTGTTAGGGACAAGGCTACTCAGATGGTTAAGACAGTTGTCACATTTACTGCGGTTTCAATAGTCATTTTACGAGCCTAGGGGGATGGCTACAACAGGAATAGCAGATCAAGGAATGAACACACACAATCCACTAAAACTGAGCCGTCCTTGCTTTTTGACATTAGTTTATTGTGATTACCACATGTTGTGAGTATTGTAATTCCATTAAATTTATAACCGTTTTGAGGAGGTTTATCTGACCTATCACGGTTTATAAGTCAAGAACACCTTTGCCTGTTAGTCGCTTTAAGATATAGTTTCTTTAACGTTAAAAGTACAACGACAAATATTCAAACTTTTTGCGACTTGCATGCTCATTGTTTTTAACATTATTTATTACTAGCAAGCAGCCCTCTAGTTAGGCCTTTATGAATTTAGTTTTTTGGGAGTTAAAATTAATAATTTTAAAATGAAATTAAAGTAATTGAAACCTGGAATAAATTCACAGCAACTTTCATTTATTATTTATTTAAACGAGTACATTATTTATTCACGGTAACTAATGATGTACTAAATGAAAATAGTTTAAAAAATATAAAAAACAATTTATTTAAGCCCTGTCACAGTACACTTGTAGGAACTATAATTCCCCGAAACTAAAACTATTTCAGTTACCAACATTTACAAGTGCTGCAAGTTACGGTATCAGGTGGCACAGATAAATAAATTTAATTTGTTTTTACAAACCTTGAGCAACAATACAATTACTTTACAAAAAAGTCAACTTTCATCACCATATTATTTTTTATTGCATTATAGAAAGTCTGAGATGGCTTAATTTATTTAATTAATTAATTATTTCATTTCAACGATAGAGGTAACAAGATATTGTTATCAACAGTACTTCAATCCCTATCTTACATTAGATGATCAATGCTTAATATATGGAAATTGACAAGGTCCTGTAATTCATTTAGTTTACTATAGGTTTGAAATTCCTTGATTTGTATGGATATTGTGGTTTATTTTTCACTAGTTGAAAACACACCATCAAAAATATGCAAATTAAATTATTATATCAGCGAGTCATGTAAACCTCCACCCTCTCTAGTGCTTGATGGCTTCATTCATATGTATTAAACATGCTTAAAAAATAATTATAATTTCACACATTTTTAAATTTATTTTTAGTCATTTATAAAAATGTTGAATACTGATAAGATTAATGCAAGTAAAGGAGCAGGACCCTCCCTGCCACCTTGTGAGTGGGTTAATCTCCCTCCAGATACATAGTGGATAAATAAACTGAATCCTCGAGATCCTGTTGTGTTTGGAGCTTGACACCAGCCAGTAATTTAGAGGAAAACCAAACAATCCTAATAAATCATATAAGATTAACGGAAAAACTAAGTCAGAAAATTTATCACATGAAATGGGTTTATTAGGATCTATATGGATTTATTTGGACCACTGATGTATGAAAATTTGTTTTCATTTCTAAATATCACTGTAAGCTCAGAAATAATGTATCTCAAACAGATCACCCACACCATACCTGACACTAGTGAGTGTTACATAACATGGGAGAACAGGCCTTGTACATAATACAATTTCAGAGGCCTACTGTAGACTTGTTTCAAATTTTGAAGTACTAATCTTTAGAAGAAAAACGTGTCATTTATTTTATTTGTACGAAATTGTAATGTAATTGAAAACCTCAATCATTAAACTTTTAAATTTCAACAATTCAAGATATAATTATATACATAAATAATAAATACACGTACACACTATCACTAGGTATCAGTATCACTAGGTAGATGTCATTTAAGAGCCGTGTGATATATGTTGCATTTGAAGCGACCGAGACAACGCTATATTTGGTTGGGAGTTTGGTGCTTCTGCACATTCTGTGGTGGACTGGTATTCTTACTGCCACGAAGTGTATTTCCAATCATAATTCAACAACATTGGCTGTCCTCTGACAGTCATTGAAATTGATGAGGCCAAATTTGGAAGGAGAAAATACAATCGCGGCAGAAGAGACATTGGGTTTTTGGGGGAATCGAAAGGCAGAGCAGAGATTCCTTCCTTGTTCCTGTTGAACAACGTGACAGGTACACCCTGCTTGATATAATTAAAGAAAGGGTTTTTTCAGGTACGATAATTGTTAGGGACTGTCGGAAGGCCTACTACTGTCTCGTGACGAGGGATTCAGGCACTTCTCCCAACAATCATTCCATTATTTTTGTTGACCCAGATACCAGTGAACCTACAAACACCATTGAAAGACACTGGCGAGAAGTCAGGGCGAACATTCCTCGTTATGGTGTCTGGGGTGATTTTGTCAGGTACCTGGCAGAATTCCTTTTCAAGGCCAAATACCCTCACCTAGATACCAGGCTCCACCACCTTTTTGTTGCTGCCGCTCAGCTCTATCCGCCAACACACTAATGGTAAGTGTTCTCTATTAATGTCCATTTATATATTAATATTAGAGGTTTTCATGATATTATGTTTTTTACACTTTACATAAATTTCTTTACATTACATTTCAATTTATATTTCTGATCAGCCCCTCTAGAATTTGATATTTTACTGATCGGTACTATATCTCGAGGGATGTTTTGCTTTCGTTGACACTAGCGTGGGTCAGCACTGACAGCAGCCCACGCTGATGGCCAGAGGCACTTGTCACAACCAGATAAAAATTAATTAATTTGTAGCTTGAAATTAAGAAAAACATTGTTCATTTGGGTCAAAATTCTGCTCATTACAGTATTGTTTTTCATTAATGTTTCCCACATCTGATGATGTCATCACGAGGTTGAATCACGGTTACAAAAGGCCATGAGAAGCCCAACGCGGATGTACAACATGAAAATATTAGTCCGCACATGAACAGTTGTTCCAATTTTTATGTTCTACAACTTCGTTATTTCTCATTTCCATCCCGTCAAACCTTATATGGTTTTGTTCTGTAGGATGATTCCAATAAGTTAATAACGCAAAACTAAACTCTTATTTTGCCACTCCTCCGGCCATTACTTTCACAATTACCCCATATTCTCATTTATCGCAATTTACAAGTTCTGCAAAAATGAGTTACTTCTTGTTGTTTATGTTTACTTCAACATTTAATAATTAATACATTGAAAATATATGTTAATTTAAATAAATTGTAATATCAAATTATTCATTTCTTACAAACAATCTCAAAACATTCAATATAAATAACTGAATAACAAATATAGGCCCCTTATTTAAGTCAATCCCCAAAATTGTTATTACTAGTTTCATCTAGAAAATTGGCATAGGCTAGGCTACTATTCATATTTTGAAACCACATTGTGTTAATGGAAATAAAGTTAAATAATCACTTTGTATATTACTTACATGTTAGGGGTTAGTTTCTTAGATTAAATTAAAAATACCTACAAATTTCTGATCATAAGTACAACCCTCTCAAATACCGCTCTCAACACCTCGTAAAAGTCTTAACCACAACACAACACAACAGACAACACTCAACATAATAGCATGATGGGAATCTAAATAGGTCTAACAGAACTGTTATTTTTTACAGTGAAAAAAAAATCACAGCACAGTGATTTTAGAGAACACGTTAACGATTCTTTTCAGTTATAAGTAGATCCATACTTTAACAATAAATAACAGTTCCCTAAACTAAAACGCGAAAAAGCACTTATTGGTAACTAATAAGCGGTTAGCAGTGTTTTAGATATCATTAATAACGCCTCAATTACAGATCTTTAGTCCAATGACTGCTCGGTAGACTGTATTACTTTGTTTACGCCTTCTCTTTAGGCAGGATTCCCACAGACTAATATCGCACTCATTGGTATCCACTGTGTATGTGGCGTGGCTTAGAAATGGGCCGTATATGTATAACGTACAGTATTATTGTCAGTAATGTCGTTATTCGGTGGTAACCTATTACCGGGATATGGTTTTGTTACCAGTTACGCTCTGTTATCGTAGTAACAACTAGGCTGAAAGATTTGGTGTTGTCATAACGTCTTTCTAGCAACAGGCAACAGGTTACTCAGTAACCGAGACTATTATCATGCAAGCAATGGAATGCACAGATGATCTGTTTCAACGTCAAACAAACTACTTTCATCTATAGCAGAAATGGCTGATTTCATTATTTCTTGTTTCAAGTTTTTGAAGTCTGAGGCAGCCTGACATGGTACTAAAATGTTTTAGTTTGTATTTAACTTTGTCTGAATAGACTAGTGCGATGTCCACTTAGAATAATGCAATATCATACCAATAGTTCTTCTGTAGGCAAACCAATAGCTGTAGGCAGTGGTAGATTTTCTATTGGTTTAAGTTTGTCCTGATCAGGTCAATAGTTATGTTATTTATCTCATAACCTGATAGTTTTATTGACTGGAGAGAATAGACTTATCATTTATGGTAAGTCCGAATTTATTGACAGCCGCAAGGAACTTGTTTAGGTTAATATGTTGATCCTTGCCACACATTGTAATGTCATCTAAATATCCAAAGGTTCCATCTAGATTTTCAGATTATATAATGCCATCTATCACCCTCTGGAAACAAGCTACACCATCATCTGTCACCCCAAATGGAATTCTGGTAAATTGATAAAGCCTGCCCTCAGCTTCAAAAGCAGTGTATTTCATTTCATAAATTAATATTAGATATTATCAGCTGTGGATTTGTGCCCATCTAAAAAAAGTTCCAACTTAGTATTGCAATCGCGTGTTGTCGCGACCTGAAGTGGGCACCTTTTCAGAGAACTAATTACGAGTATTTACTGAGTATCCGCCACTAGATTTCTCCAATCCAAACCTAACCAGCTTTAATGAGGAAAGATAAACTAATAATTTAGACATGGTTCCGAAAGTTCCCTAACTATTACGCTTAAGCCTAAACGATCTACATACACTTCTACCCGGTCTACACTACACGGTAGCCGCACAACGACTCCGGCACAACCTCCTCTCTCCGCTTGCTAATCTAGACTGGAACCATCCTACCAGAACCTGTCCAGTAGAATTCCAGATAGTAAGAAGCTTCCATTGTTAAAGCTATGACCTAAATGTCGGCGCAGCTGGAAATCGTGTTCACAGCTACTGATAGATTACGCGCCAAATTCAAATCTATAGTGGCACTCGCTGCAGTATTCACTTGATAATCAGCTGGGTTTCGTGTCACTGTCTGTGTCTGTTCTGTTGTTTTGAAAGTTAACCTTAATATTACTGGACGTGCTGTGAACCAGCTTTGAACTAGTCGATACTGTGGTGCATTACTGATAAATATTAATGATTATCCAAGTCCTCGTAAAAGGAAATCAGTTAATTCTGAAACATATCAACGGACAATGAATAAAATTGCTCGTCTGAAAGGCATGAGTACGTTAGTGCCAGAGTCCCAGTGGAAAAAGTAGCATCTATAATAAGGTAATTAAGGCACCATCATGTTATTAAGGTAATTAAGATTAAGTAGCATCCTGTTTGCTTGCATCTAATATTTACTCTTATTATTTTAGGCTTATACACAATGTTATTCTTCGTAATTAATATATGTTACTAGAATATTGTTTTCCCAATTAACGCCCTGTTATTATTTTGAAAGATATACGAGCCGGTTAAAGGCAAAGTGGTGTAAGTCACTCAATCAAAGTTTTGAGATATAAGGCTCTAAAGTTGAGCAGGTCTCACAAATTGAAATGTGCTAAAACTGTTGTTGTTGTAAAACTCGTTAAAGGAAATGTTAGTTTGAATTTTTAAGCAGTTTTCTATAGGATACAATGTGTTTTTGTGATACATTTTTAATCAATAATCAGATAATGTGACTTACACTTTTCCGACAAACTGTTAGATAATAGAGGTTTTTGGGTAAAGTAAAAATGTACAAAAAAAAATATTTTATTGTGAACATTTTTCAGCTATATGCTGTGTTATGAAACTAAAATTGACTGTGTTATGATACTAAAACTGACTGTCTTATGAAACTAATCTTGGGGCTCGTTGACTTCATCAACAAGGGGTCCAACGTCAGCGGCATCGTCAGATGGTGTAAGGCCTTGATAAAATCCATGATGAACACTTGGGATGTAGGGAGACAGATCTTCCAAGTCTCTCCTTTTAGCTCTTGTCACAGGTCGAGGTCCTTGGTAAAGTTTCTCAAGCTGGATTGAGGCCAGACTAACTAGAAGTCCACGTCTCTGTGTGGGTGTAATGTCCAGTTTGGAGAATGGCATGTCCTCTAAGAGTGTATCTTTGAAAAATATGGTGAACGGATCACTCTTTGTGTAACGCAGCCATTGTATTTTCAGCCAATTGACCTTTGAGTTGTCAGTGTCTGTTTTTCTTCTCGTCACTCGACTTTCAATGTTTTCTGTTGAGATGAAGTCATCACTCGTGATTACTGTCAAATGGAAAGCATTTTTCTTCCTAGCTGTCATAATTACTCGGTGCCAGTCTTCAGGGCAGAAGATCTGTTGAAGTCTGCTGTGGTTTTCGATGCTAGCAAAATCACAGTCATTATGGAGGTATGAATGTCCACTCTGCATAAATTTGTGGTCAATTATAGAAATCTCACGATTGTCTCCACTTTGAAGAAACCTCATCAAGATGAGGGACATTTTGAAATTTCTATTCTGGCCCGTGCAGCTATCGCTATACATTACCACACGATTTGCAGTGGATGCTCTTGTCTGAATATGCTTTAAAATACACGCACCTACTTCTTGGGATCCCTTGGACCCAACGGTCTCATCCCAGCAATACATAAAGCCTATTTTTGTGGTAAGTTCATGACAACCAACATTGTACAGGTAGCAGTTTTTTTTATAGTATGCGACTTGGCAGGTTAGTTTGGGAAATGCCAATGACTTCTCTAAATCAAAGGTAAAAGCATAAAAAGTGTTATCGGATTTTGGTTTTTCAGTATCGGTTGACATGCTCTCTCTTGCCTTTTCTGCCTTTCTCAAGTGTACCTCATGTTGTTGTTGTAATGTTCTTTTTTGTTCCTCATCAACTATGTGATCAATTTTGTTTTTAAAACTCGTCACACCTAATACATGTATCTTTGTGAGGAGCATGGAAATGAAGATTAAATTCAGTGTTGAATGTTCTTCGGTATATGCCCTCTTTAACGGGTCTTATGTTATGCTCAGTACAGTAATCTTTGTAAAGATTGTACATCAATCGAATGTTGAGATTTTCTGGCATGTACTTTCGGTTAGGGTTATGAGCCCTAGTATAATGTGACTCGTAAGAAGGAAAATTTAATATGTGCTGCCTCACTACTGCCATCTCAACTTCAGGAATTTTGTTTATGGGATTTTGTTTACCCCGTCCATCTGCACCAGGAGAAAGGCCCTTCTTGGCCACCTTCAAAGCTTTGGTCATTCTACCGTCAGAAATTTGGAAGTACCAAGAGAAAGTACTCTTTACAAACGTTGACGCTTGTCCCATCAATGAGTATGACATGAAAACGATTAGTGCTTGACTTTGGTTCTTTTCCACCGCCTCGAGGACGTTGACGTTCTACTTTGTGTTGTTGAACTCATCCACAAATGAAAGAATTTTGAGCAGAAAATGAACCTATTTTCCAGAAGGTGTTGAAAGCATTTTTTCGAGATTCAATGGAAACTTTTTCTGAGTGCTTTTTTTACACAATTTTTTTTAATTGCAATTAGCGTTTTGAAAAGTTTTAGCTTTGACTTCCTTACCCTTTGCAGTTTTGTAGCATTCTCCCAGATTTCGCTTCTTTTTCCTCTGTTCTCTCTTACCCGTGCCTTTTGTCCTTTTACGGGATCTATTAATTGGATGAACCTCTTCATTTCCACCTGCTACATTCTCGTCTTCTCTATCTCCTCTCTTACATCTTCTTCATCGTGGTCGTCTTCTGAAAAGTCTGTTTCGTCTGAAAAAACACACCAACTGTCAATAAAATAACAGTTGGCTCTAGCTTTGGGTACATATATACATTATACAGACAAACATTTTGTAAAAACTGTTTACTTTAAACCTAAGCCTATGGTTTACTCTAACCTAAAAACTAATTTTTTTAGCTTAACTGAAAGTGCAGATTCAGATGGAATATAATCGTCACTTGATGCATTATCGTGTAAAATACTTGGCTCACTACTGTCAGAATCCATTATAGTATAACAAATAAACTGTGACTGTAACTAACACTGGAATATAAACTCACTGCTTCATCAACAAAAGCAAACAACCATGTGTATTCACTGTTTAGACAACAGCTGTTTCTGGAAATATGGTGCAAGTCCAAGTTACACTACTTTTCCTTATAACCAACAGATGTCTCTGTTGTCAGCTAAAACTAGTGCTGCACTCTGTGTGGTCCCAAAGTGTACTAGGACCTGCATCATCATTGCACAAAATAGATTTTGGTATAGAGAATCCATTGCTGACCATAACTCAAAATTTTAAAAAATTGACTTACACCATTTTGCCTTTAACCGGTTCAAAAAGTATATATATAAATATATATAATAACTATATATATATATATATATATATATATATATATATATATATATATATAAAACTAATATTTTTTTTTTCAATGAGCATTGAATCGCAAAAAAATGGGTACTCGAACCCGGGTCTTTAGCGGTTGCAAGGTTTTCAGACCTTCAGAAATGTTATATATTTGTTGAATAAATTAATTAATAGCCTACTTTTTCCTGTAACCTTTATCACTATTTATGTTTGGAATGCTCCAAAGGTCCAGAAACTGTAAAAAGATTGGTTGCAGTATAATAAGCGGCTATCATCACAATCGAACCATCAATAATCGTAATCTAATAATCGGTACCAAAACCTAAACGTCAAACCAAATTATGTAACAGGAATTTTAAATTGAATTATGGTTTAACTGTTTTCGCAAAAAAATATATATTACATCTAACCCCTTTTTAAGAGCAAACCTGTGGTGTTAATCACAACATCATTCCACGTACAAGATTCCTTCATCATGGTATCTTACCATAAAAGTAACACATACTACAACATTGTACACAACATACCACATACAGATTGAGATTATTGGAGATCTTTACATCTAAATATATAATTAAGGTTATTCATGATAGCTTAATCGCTTTAAATACAATAGGGTAACACCAAAACTGTTTAGTAATTTTATTTGTATTTTGCAGGTGTGCTAACAATTTTACTATGGGAACACACACACACACTCACGAGAGAGAGAGAGAGAGAGAGAGAGAGAGAGAGAGAGAGAGAGAGGAGAGAGAGAGAGAGAGAGAGAGAGGAGGGAGAGAGAGAGGGAGAGAGAGGGAGGGAGGGGAGAGAGAGAGAGAGAGAGAGAGAGAGAGAGAGAGAGAGAGAGAGAGAGAGAGAGAGAGAGAGAGAGAGAGAGAGAGAGAGAGAGAGAGAGAGAGAGAGAGAGAGAGAGAGAGAGAGAGAGAGTTGGCAGTGGTGGGAGAAGCCATTACAGATTCCAATATTAAAGAAATAATATAAATGTTAAAATATACAAAATGCAAAAACCTGTAAAAATTTTACTAGGAACTTAGAAATAATTTGTATTTTGTGAAAACTAGTTATTCAAAGCATATACCCAAAAGTTATAAAGTTGGAGCTAAATTTTTCTAACCGTAGAAAATAATCCCAAGTTATCCGATATGAAGAGATTTTTGCAGCAAGCAACACAAAATCACCAGCTTCAGTACATTACATCTATAACAGGGAATTAAAAACTAACAGCATATTAAGGTTGATTACCGTATTATCTGCTAATTTATAAATACCATTTTAATAAAATGTTTAGGAGGTTGTACCTTCCATGAAAGAATAAATCTTAGATCTTATACTTGTATGCAATCTCTCTTGTTAGCCAATTTTGTATTGTATCCTAGAAGTAATGAGCCAATATAAATAATAGCGAACCGATATTTTTGTTTTCTGGTTCTTTTATTTTATACTAACAGATCTTTTAAGATACCTTCTCTAAAATGAGTAAAGGTTGAAAAAGTAGAAAGTATAACAATGTGATCAAATGATCACTCCACTGCTGGCATTAAAAGTGCCATATTATATTCTTATCAAATTTACTAACTAATTATGTTGATCTACCTAATATAACTATACTTATTTTATTTGTATACTGATTTTTTTAGACTGTTGGGTCAAGCGAAACTGACAGTATTTATTAGGTACTAGCGGGCCCGGCGCGCTTTGCTGCGCATTTCAATAATTTTTTGCAAAAGTTGCCCGCGGCTTCGCACGCAATTTCCCGTTGAAAACAGTACACTATATTCACTTATTCTTTTTCTATCACATTCTAAACATTGCTGAGATAATTGATAGTCGTTCCATCGTGAGCCTCTTGGGCGTATTATGAAGGTATGTACCATATTCCTGCCTCTATCTAGCTGTTACCCACGGCTTCGCACGCAAATCTTAAGAACCGAAGTCCTTATATTACTTAGTAAATTTTTTTTTTTACTATAATAAATTTTAGATTAAATTAGTTATATCTCCGATGCCACGATTGAGCTTGCTTTGTTGTCTCGATCGAGAGAATATGTACACACGGAGTTTTGAGAACCATACTTCTGTCAAAAAAAACAACTAAGGTTGATTTTATAACATTCTTTATATTTGTAGCCAACGTAAGATAGTAATTATGATATCTGCATTGCTCTTCTGATCAAGCATGAGCATGGTTTATATTAAATAAATATTGCAGTTAAAGGTGAATTTTTACGTCAAATTTGAATTGTATTATCTGGATAGTAAAGTCTATGTTTAACAGTGATTGCAGAAACAGTTTAAACAAAATTTGTCGTTTCTCTTAAGCTTACTCTATGCTTTAAAACTATAAGTGTAATATATGTTTACAAAGAACAGCTGATTAAAAATTTGAAAAGACGTTTAACATATGTTTGCTGCAATGCATTTCTTATGGGTATTTCTGTAACCAGTGGGGCGGAATCCTGAATCGGGAAAGGGATGGGCATAGCTTATAAACCTTCTCCGTGGAAAAATACATATACGTACAAATTTTCATCATGATCGGTCCAATAGTTCACGATTCCATAAAGGACAAACATACAAACATTCATTTTTATATATATAGATAAGAGTTTATTTTGTTTTATTTTGTAAGAAGTTTTTTACCACATAGTATGAAAGACCAAATTGCTTGATTTCTTCCCTGTTTTCCTGGTCATTTTTTCCTTTGTAACAGAACAAGCTCAAGCAGTAATTAGAAATTGAATCACATAAGACCCACAATTTAATTCCCTTAACGGCGGTGGTGTTTGTTGGGGAGATATTGCATCAGCGATGTTTGGGACTTAGTTCCTATTAGTGATTCGTCAACAGACAGCTGTTGGTGTCCTACATAATAGCGTTGAAACAAAGAATTGCAGTGGTCTATAATAGGCTGAAATTTTTGTGTAGTGTCGTAGTCAGGTTCATTATGTTTTGGAAATTTTGTGTTGTCAATAACATGAAAAAATTGTAAAATAGTCTGAAATCTATTACGTGTAAACATATTTTGGAACCATGGTGTAGATTGTGATTTGTTTTTTTGTCCAGTAAGAAGCTATGGTTGGTTTTTTTTATAAAACCCATGTTGAGGATAACAGAAATGAATGCCCTTATTTCTGAATAGGAGACGGGAAGCCATCCTTGCAAGCGGCTATGAGCTGATATATTTTCTCCATTGCTAGTGATTATTTGATTAGCATATCTGTTGGTTTCAGTGACCAACATAGTGATAAGACTTTGTGTAAAAAATGAATTAAAGTAATTAATAGGAGATGCAGTAACTGGAGGGCTATGTTTAGGGCCAGGTGTCTCGTTAAAAGAAAAGTCATGAATAAAATTAGTGTCTCCTTCATTGATTGCCTGCGAAATTTTATTACCTTCATGATCATCATTGTCTGATTCAGACGAGCTGTCACTAAAGACTCGCCTGTCAACTGTAGGCCTAGGTAACGTAGGTCTTGTCGAGGGCCCAGGTTGAACTAAAGTATCACTGTCACATTGAGAGCGTATGGTCGGGGAATTACGACTCACAAATCTCGGTTGGGTGTCTTGTTCTGGTGTGTAAGTAGGGTCTTCATCAGTGTCATAAAAAAATATCGGACAATGAAAAGTTTCAATCGTTATCACTACCCGACAAATCACTCAGTAGTTGTCTGTCAACTTTACTTACAGTTAAGTGATCACGATCCATTTCTGAATGTCTATTATTAATAACACATGAAAAAACAGTCACAAGAACTATTTAAAAACTTACAAAGATATCAATTTAACAAAGCATTTTAGAGATCCTAACCTCAAAACGATGTAAACAACCATGTGACCGAACAGACTGCTATAAATACGTAGCGAGTTGTTTACGCGCCAACGATGCCCCGGCTGATCATCGCCAGCTGTTGTTGCTTCTATTATTCTGTGTTTTTTTATCTTCACTATTAAAGTACTATGTGAACTATTATTTATCTATTGCAGGATAGTTAACAAATAAAACAATATTGGTTATGAAAAGAATTCATGAAAAATAAAGCGTTAAAAAATTACGATAACAGACGGCGATGACGGATCGCCGCCTGGCACTTTTCGCAAGGGGGTTTGGCGACGATATATCGTCGCCGTGGCACGCAAAGGGTTAAATGTACGCTTGCACAAGCCGGAAGCAACAAATATGACACAGTTAGGTATCAGCTGATTGTTGCCTAAGGCTTGTGCAAGCATATTGTAATTTTGGAATAGCCGTTGACGGGTTTAGTTGCAATAGGTACCGTTGGAATTATTATGAAACTTACTAAATATGGCATCTTTAAAATTTTAAAACTATACTGGTTTTGATTTTGTTATTTGACTTTTAAAATTTTCAACAGGGGCCATTTTGTTAATATTAAAGAAAATCACACCTTTTTTAGTTTTTCTCCTATGAATGTGAGAAGTTTGATAGCTGTAGCTTTACCAGTGCTAGATATATTATTTTTTTTAATATACAAAATGGCGGCTTGCCGGTAAACGAATCAGTAAATTTCTCAACCTATGTTTATACAACATTTTTTGTTTGACAGACAACTGTGTAAGAGTGTGTTCAATTTATAGGCTGTTTATTTATACTAGCATGCGTGAATATGAAATCCTGCAAACATGACAGTTCCATCACTCGGGAACATTTCTCCGGAGCTGGATATCTTCAAAATAGAATTAGCCCTCTCATTCTTCAACAGGGGTGAGTTGTTGGTTATTCCATCTCAGCTGGTTTTACATAAATCTGTAAAGTCTCACTGCCTATTTTATGTTGATTTTTCTAGTGGATAGGCCAAGTGAGTGGCATACAGTAATTATTGAAATAAGAATTATGAAAAACAAAATCATTTTAAAATCCTTAAAAAAGGGAGAAAGTATCAATGTAGAGAATTTGTAATGCATCCTTCTTTAGACTTAAAAGAATGCAATTTAAAAAATCTCAAACATTTCTAATTATTTAACAATCAAAAGTATTATTGTACTGGGGGGGAAACTAAGAAACTGACCATGCCTTGGTAGGCCTATCTGGCTATCACTATATGATCAGACCTACCCTACCATCCTAACCTAAAGCCCACAGCCCACACAACAATTAAATTCTTTTTCAGTTTTAAAGTTCACTTTCAGTATTTCTAAAAATCTTGTTACTTTTTAAATGCGTACCAGTAAGATTAAACGCCGGGGCGGCAAATCACGAATTTGACGTTACCAACGTATTCTGCTCACCCTCCTGAACAAAAAATATATATAGTACTATGGGGTGCAAATGACAAATAACATGATTTTAGGGGGTATATTGATAAGTGGTTAAGTTCCTAATGTTTTAATGTTCAGTTTGTGTGCTGTGTCTGGATAATCTGTTTACTTGAATATTATCTGCGGCCGGGACTGATAGCAGCCTGATAACGTACCTGTTATCTGAGTTCTCCGGGGCATGGGTCAGTTCTACACAAGATATCGTGTTTAGTAGGTCGGATTGAGTGAGTGCGTTTACAATGATGAAACAACCATCCACTAGTTCAACCAACCCTAGTGAATTGTGTGTGTCGGAGTGTTTCGTAGGGCACGTAAAGAGTTTACGTTTTAACCGAAACGAAATTATCTCTTTTTTAATTGAACATGGAATTTTTAAAAATGAGTGTATGTGTTCGTCGTGCGGTCGAGTGGTGTTTTTAAACCGGGAGACTTTGTCGTTTCGTTTTGATGTCGGGAGACGACTTTTTTGTTGCTGCTGCTCAGCTGTATCCGCCAACACATTAATGGTATGTGTTCTCTGATCCATCTATATATTTGAGTTTTTCATGATTTATTTCGTTTTTTAACTTTACATAATTGCCTTTGCATTACATTTCAATTTATATTTTTGATCAGCCCCTCTAGTATTTTATATTTTACTGATAGGTACTATCTCGAGGGATGTTTTTCTTTTATTGACATCAGCGCGGGGCAGCACCAAAGGTGCTGCCCCGCGCTGATGGCCGGAGGCACTCGTAATTAATTTTTTTCTCGAAATTAAGAAAAACATTATTTATTTTGAACAAAATTCTGCTCATTTCTGTATTATTTTTCATTTACGTTTGCAAAGATGGCGGCGCAACCGATGACGTCATCACGAGGTTCAATCATTGGCCACAAAAGGTCACGTGACGCTAGACGTGGATGTAGAACATCTCGATATTACTAAAAAGTTATTTAATTTTTCATTTTCTAGAACTTCGTTATTTCTCATTTCCACCCCATCAAACCTTATACTTTTTTGTTCTATATGACGATTCCAATAAGTTTTTAACGCAAAACTCGTATTTTTCCCCCCCGGCCGTTAATATGATAATTACCTTTAAATGTCACAGATTGTTACAAATGTTACAAATTCAATGCAATATTTACACTATTCAAGCTGTCATCTCGGTTACGTTAAAAAATGTATGGTATTTATTTACATTGGCGTGACCATGGAAAATGGACTTTTTTCATGGGTTGGGCATTTATAGCCAAGTATTATTATCACAGGTGCATATGAACTGGGGGGAAAGTATATTATTGTATTGTAGGCCTTTCGGACATTATTGCGTTAAGGAGCAGGGGCATCACGTGATCTGGGATTCGACTTTTGCAAGCTCGAGTTAATTTTTTTTCTAAAAGAGCAAGCACTGCGCAGCGGGCGGGCATCGTTGACAGGATAAAATTGTAAAACTCCATACTCGTCTTTACGAATTGCATCCACGTGAGATACCGAACATCCAAAACAAAGGTGTGCCATTACCACTACTGAACTAGGAGGTTAAGAATAGACGTGGAGGAACAACGGTAGTTCAAAATGGTGTTCCTTCTTTATTTGAGGCGCAGAGTATTACCAAACTGTCAAATATGGATAGTGTTGCCAGAGGTACGATAATTATCGTAAAGGTACGATAATTTCATAGATTTTATGCGCCGGTAAGATACACAATGGGTAGTTATTATCGTACCATGAAAGATTTTTGACAAATTTATACAAGTAACAAACCAAAAGTTAATTATAACATAATTTATTATACGAACATAACATACTTTTTCATTAAATTTGTTTGGTACGGTTATTTTATATGAAAGTACGATAATTTCTCGTTGTTGGTATGATAATCGGTTTTTAAAATCTGGCTATACTGAGTTTGAGTAGACGCGGAGTTATAGGAAACTATCAAAAACGGAGTTTTCAGAGGATTAAAAAAAATCGTAGCTCCTTTGATTTTCGTTGCCGACGAATTTTTTCTTCAATATTGTTTTCAGGAAAAAAAAAATGAACATACCTTTCCATGGTCACGTTAATGTAAATTGATACCAAATGTATTCCTAAACGTCTTAACTGTTAAAGCAAAAAGACTTTGCTGTAATAAATATGATTATGATTGTTACACCCAAAAATTAAAAAATGTTTTAAGGAAAAGAGGGTATTGTCAAAAATTGTAATTATAACATGCAAAAAAACAAAAAAACTGCACTCCTAATAACTACAACAACCATGGAAAATTTATTACCACTTACTTTCCAGGGCTATACAAAATTAATGATAAAAATAATGATTGTGTGATATAAACAGCATACAATATTCTGCAAGCTTCACTTGGGGTAGAGTGCGATAAGCGGACCCGGTTTTTTTATATCGATTAGTACAACCATCGATACCGTACTTAATATTCATTATTGAATACGCGTTTATAAATTTTATTTTATTTTATTTATTTATTTTATTTATTTAGATTTTACATGTTACAATACAGATAGTTATCCAATTATATTGTAACATATCAATTCATATATAACTAATAGTTTTATTCTTACTAGCTAACAAATGCTCAAAAATTACAACACTAATGCTTAAATCAAGTCCATGCTCTTCATGCCCTAAATTAAAGAATTGTACATTGAAATAAATTATGCCTATCAACAGCAATAATAATAACAACAAACACCTCATCAACTCAGTATAATTACATATTATTTACCTAGACCGAATTTTTTTTTTTTTTTTTTTTTTTTTTTTTTTTATATATAAAACATTTATATATATAACATAAAAAACAAACAATGAACACAATAATAGAAATTAAATAATATCATAAATAACACATTAATTAAATAGTGTAAATGAACCTTAAACTCGGATACAATAACAGCTTTGTATATTTTAAAAGAGTTATTTGGCTCTGGCTTTTTTCAACACCGCCTCAGCTTCCCTAACACCCCCAAACTCCAGATGTCCAGGCGTTCCCGGGCCAAGCGCCAGCACAGACAATGGCCTTGTAAGAAAATACAAGGCCTATCCGGCTTTTCGTCGGCCCGCACTGATCCGGACACCCGAGGAAAAGAAAGTGCTTCGGTACACGATTTTATTCAAAGCAAGGTCTGATTATTGCGGTAAAAGAGGTCAAGGTCGACGACACTATATCAACATGGTCAGGCAGAGCATTGTACAGCCGCATCATTGTATTGATAGGTGAATGTGCACCTAGATTTGAATGAGAGAAGTGAGGACTGAACAACGCTCGAGCTCTAGACGAGGGGCGGGGAACATTAAAGTTTAAACGGGCAAGCAGGACACTGCAGTTCACCTCCCCAGTTATCAGCTTCTTCAAGAAAACTAGAGACCCCACACAACGTCGCCTACGGAGGCTATCAAACTCAAACAAAGTCAATAATTCAGAATAAGGTATTAAGTATGTATAAATGCCAAATATTTTGAAGTACAAAAACCTTAGAAACTTTATTTGTAAGCGTTCAATCATTTCAATTAAATAATATTGAAATGGGTTCCATATTACAAATCCGAATTCCAATTTTGATCGAACCAAGGAAAAATACAATTGTATTAATGTAGATACTTTTTTAAAAAATTGACTCGACCTGCATACAAATCCAAAAATTTTATACGCTGTTTTACAAATATCGATTACATGCTTGGAAAAGGAAAAAGTAGTGTCGAAAATAACACCCAAATCTTTGAAATTTGAACAGACGGATAGAATAGTGTCATTTAATAAGTAATTAAAATTTACAACATTTCGAGTTTTTCTAGTGTACCTCATGACAACACACTTGTCCGCGTTAAATCGCAGGCCTGTTTGGCTCCACAAGAACAAACGATCCAAATCGTCTTGCAGTAATTTACAATCGTTTAAAGATTTAATCTCACGGAAGATTTTCATGTCATCTGCATACAACAAGACTTTACTATTTTTCACACATTCCACAATACCATTTATAAATAAAATAAACAACAGCGGACCAAGATTAGAACCCTGAGGCACACCAGATTGTACTTCAAATTCACTAGACAGAATCCCATTAAATGTCACTAATTGTTTCCTCTTGCCAAGGTATGATGAAAAAAATTTAATAGAATTTTCAGAGAATCCAAAAAATAATAATTTTTTTTAATAGTTCTAAATGATTGACCTTGTCAAATGCTTTAGAGAAATCTGTGTAAACTACGTCAACTTGACTCCCTCTATCTAAAAATGATGAGCAGTAATCTGAAAAGTTTAATAGATTAGTGTTAATAGAGCGCCCAGAGATAAACCCATGCTGAAAAGGTGTAATATAATTTTGCACGTGGTTGAAAATTCTACTGTATAAAAATTGATTCGAATAGCTTAGCTGGAGTTGACAACAAAGCAACTGGTCTGTAGTTTTTTATATCGTTCTTCAAGCCTTTTTTAAATATTGGAACCACTTTTGTTAGTTTCCACCGGTCTGGAAAATAATTTGTTTTAATTGAAACATTAAATAAGTGTTTTAAAGGTGTAATTAAAAATTCAAAACATCCTTTAAAAATAAAAGATGGTATGCCGTCTGGACCAAATGATCGCTTGGACTTGAGTTTCATAAATGCTTGCAACATCTCCTGATCAGTAATAGCACCCAGAGAGAAGGAAGGAATGTTTGAATGAACAGGAGAGCCGAGCGCAACGCTAGCCAGCTGATCACAGTCCAGAGCAGAGGTATCGTACACCGACTGGAAATACTGAGCAAAGGCCTCCGCTATCTCCGCATTACCCTCCACCTCACCCCCGTCCACTGTCATTGTTGTAGTTCTGTTATCAGTCGACCTCAACCTCCTCACCGCACTCCAGAATGACATCGGATTGTTTACAAACGTCTTGCTCTAAAGAGGAAGTATAATTTAAATAATCAATTTTAATACACCGCTTTGATTCAGCTCTAATTAATTTAAATTCATTCAACAAGTATTCAAATTTTAATTTTTTATATTGTTTGCGTAATCGTTCTTTCCTTTTAATTATTTGAATTGTACCGTATGAAAACCAGATTGGATATTTAATTTTTTTCTGCTTTGTTACAGGTATGTGTTCATTAATTTTGGAATACAATAAATTATAAAAATATGAACACCGTCATTTACATCACTAGTACCTAAAACCCCTTCCCAGTTTAAACAGTGGATTGAATTGTAAAGAGCCAAGTAATCTCCTTTTTTAAAATTAAACCTGCCATTGCTCATAGGCGAACCTTTAGTCTTATTTACAATACACTCAAAAACAATTTGCAATGGCGGGTGATAACGATCCAACTTAACCAAAGGCTCATCTTCAAACACATTTAAATCTATATCAGTCAAAACTAAATCCAAGGTTCTCCCGGAACAGTTTAACACGTTGTTTTTTTAATTTAAGGTCAAACATTTGCATAAAAAACATTAACTGTCTACAAATTTCTCCCCCATCAGTCAAAGTAAAATTGATTCCAGTTATGGGTAAATTGAAATCACCCATGACTAAAATTTTATCGCATTTAGAAAGGTTGAATTGTTCAAATTTTTCGAAAAACTCTTTGTACAATGCTATTTGTGAATTAGGAGGGAAATATACTACGCCTAGAATAATTGAAAGAGATTTTGTTAAATTAATTCGCACCCATATATGTTCCCCATTAGTTTCTAAAGTATGAATACGACTAGATTTTAAATTATTTTTTATAGCTAACAAGACACCCCCACCCAAACCAACTCTATCTCTCCTGTATACATTATAGCTATCATCAAACAGTTCAGAGTTACTTATAGATTCATTAAGCCAGGTTTCTGTGAGTGCAATAATTTTATAGCTATTATTTAATACCCCCAATCTAAAAGATAAAGTTTTGGTCTTAAGACCTCTAACATTTTGATAATAAATATTTAAGTTACTACACATTTATAAAGTAATAAATTAGAAAAAAATATATATATATATACACATGCACCTAGGCAATGCAATAAGACAAATAAATAACACATGCAGTAAATATACACAAAGGAACAAATAGATAATAAATAATAACAAAACATACGTTGGCGATGCAATGACAGCCGGCAGCTTAACCATTGGTGTCGTTCCCTTCCTCCATCCGTGGTCGAGTCCGCGGTGCTCGTCTCAGGCGCTCCAGGTCCGAGTGGTCCTCTATCAGCTCAGGTCGATCTCCGTCAGATTTTCTCAGGAATATCTTTCCGGCAGCGGTGATCCATGCAAACTTGAAAAGCAGCTCGTCCTTCAATTTGCGAGTGTCCGCCCACAGAATCCTTGTTTCTCGAGTCATCGCCAGGTTCACATAAACGGACAGATCACTGGAAGAAGCCCAAGTTAGAAGCAGAGAAACCTTTTTTCTTGATGGCCAGGCGACGTACTTGCTCCATGTCGAACCTGCGACAAAACTTCACGATGATGTGCCGTGGACCAGTTCTCCCAGGAACAGCTGCCAGGCGATGCGCCGCGTCAATCATTGTAGGAGTCATCTTGAATCCCAAGACATCAGCTACTGCTATCACCAACTCGGTCACATTCTCAGTTTTCTTTTCAGCAACACCTTGTATCTCCAAACAGTTGCTCTTCAAATACTGCGCATTAGCGTTAAGTTTTTTCTTCAGACTTGACACCTCTCACCTCAGAGAAACGTTGTCACTTTTTAACAACTCGATATTTTCACCCTGGGTCTTTATTTCGCCCTTCGAACGGTCAACATCGTTTTCAATATCGGTCAGCCTTTTGGAGTAAAAGTCTAGAGTTTGGTTGATGTCTGCAGCAAACTTCTTGTTATCTTCTTTTATTGTTTTTTATATCAGATTTAAATAAGGCACTGTCCGATTCAATATGAGAAATTTTTAAAAGAATAAGATCTAGTTTTTCATCAATAGCTTGCATATCACTGGCACTCTGAGCACGGGTACGCACAATAGATTTGTTGTTGTTTTCACTCATGACAGCAGACGACAGACTGCAGTTGACAGACGACAGTACAGTAGATACGTCACCACAGCTGACTTGACTTGTGTGCCCCAACTGGCGTCTCAGCTCCCAACTCAACTAACCTCACTTTGCACGAGGTGTAGTGGTTATCACAGCAATTAGGTTTATAAAAGCACATTCACTGACAAATAACTTAATAGGTAAGAGTTGACATCCAAAGTAACATAACGGGCACACATTTTCCAAATAACTCTTACATAAACCTTGATAACAGATAAAAAACTCACGGAGCCGAGATCACACACGTCTACTCCACTTGCATGCTAGCGCTCCCCCGCTGCAATCAATCATATCATCTATAGTCATAATCACAATTATAATATTTTATATTAAAGTAATTAATATAGCCTAATCTTGAAAATAATAAATGAGCTCTAACAATTAAACAAACAATTAGAACTGGAAATAGGAAATACCAAGTATGCTTAATTATTTATATGTTTTATCCTGGGTAGCAATGATTAACCGCTTTTGAGAAGTTGTTGAAGCATCTTCTTTTTAAAACCGTACATCTCTTCTTTACAAATACTCACAGAGATGATATGCAAGCAGATCGGCTGGTATGCCACTTTTTAAACTTCGTTTCACAGTTCTCCATGAGCTTTTGATTGTCTGTTATTGTCAATAAAATAAAATATGTTTATTATATGAAAAAGTGTTTATAGTAGATACAAGTAGTTATTGTTAAAAAATCAGAATCGGTTGGTTATATTGAAAGTTATAATTAAATTATATCGTTTGTCAATATCGATATAAAAAACCAGATCCGCTTATCGTACCCTACCCTTCACCTGCAACAAGAAATTTGTTTAGTAATCCACTTAAAGTAATTTTAAAAAACCTCAAAATTTGAAAAACAGTATGACCTAAATTACCCTCTGATGACCTAACCCAAAATTTAAACAAACCTTTTGGCTGTGAACCCTGTTATAAGCCTTGCTGCAAAACGTGTAATTTAATAATAAATTCAAAAAATGTCTGTAGTAGAACAACAAAAAGAAATTATCTAATAATATTGGTGAAAATGACTTGTGAATTCAGCAAATGTCATTTACCAATTGTTATGTAAAAACTGCCCAAAAGACTACATTGGTCAGACCATAACTCCATTGCACATTAGAATGAACAAAAATCACAGCAATACAAATCTTCCAATCCTATTTCGGCCCATGCAATGGAGCATAACAAAAATTTCAATGAAAGTTTTTCTTTAAAAAGTATTAAAAAAATTCAGAATTCACATAAACTTAAAATTAATTATTTAGAAATAGCTCATCAGAGGGTCCTACAACCTAAACATCCGGATAGTCTAAATTTAACGTGTGGATAGTTGTAGATATAAAATTATCCTGTACAATTTTAATTTGTTTTATTTTATAAAACTACACAATTAACTACAAATTGATTTTATAAATTAATATTCTCTGTATTATGAAAAATTATTTACTCTTTGTACCTAGTTCAAAATTAGATTTATTAACATATGATGTTTCTTTTGTTTATTATTTTTTGTTAGTTTGTTTACATTTTTATATCTCTTGAAAATGTCATATTTTAGACGAAATATAGAGAATTTGTATGTTTAATTTTTCTGTTTCCATTAAAGATATATATATATATATATATATATATATAGTATGGCTCTCAGGTAGGATGTTATGGTGGGTCTGCTCATGTGAGTGACAGCCCATGAATATATAGAATGTTCAATAAACATTGAATCGCAAATATATCATAAAAGATTTTTTTTATATATTAGTTCATAGCAGTAGAATTAATTTTAATGAGACCTTTAATGAATCCATAAGCATTTATAAAGAATTGAAAGTTACAAAAGCCTGAATAAATTAAAATACAGGGTGGGGCAGAGTGGACTCCCTAGTTTCAATCAGTGGCCGAAGAGCGCGCGCGCGCGAGTTAGCGGAGTCGGAGTGGTTTCATTTGGAGGGGGGAAAGACGCCGTTTTTTTAGTAGTCACCATGCCGTGGACTGGCGAGCATCGTGGTTTTGTAGTCGAAACGTTCTTTAAAAATAAGGATAGTGTGGTGGCGACCCAGCGTGCATTTTTTAGACGGTTTGGTTTGAATCGTCATGATAGTGTTCCTGATGCTAAAACCATAAGGAAATGGATTCCAAGTGTACAGGCGACAGGATCTGCACTGCTTAGAAAACCAGTTGGACAACCAAAGAGTGTGAGGACACCAGAGAACATAATGGCGGTGAGAGCGTCTATTGAACGATCTCCATCGCGCTTTGCATGGAAACATGCTGCTGCTCTTGGAATGTCGGCCAGAACGGTGAGGCGAATTTTACACTCAGACCTTCATTTACACCCATATAAGATGATGGTTGTTCAAGAATTGATGCCAGCATATTTTGTTAAACGTACAGATGCTTGCAATGCAATACTGGCTTCTTTACAACCCGGCACTATTCTGTGGTCTAGTGATGAGGCACATTTTCACCTCTTGGGCACAGTAAATAAGCAAAACTTTTGTTACTGGGCAGCTGAAAACCCACGAACTCTTTTATCAAAAACCTCTTCATTCACCAAAAGTGACTGTGTGGTGTGCTGTGTCCTCCATAGGCACAATTGGCCCCTACTTTTTTGAATCGGAAGGTGCAAACCGTTACTGTGAACGCTGTACGCTATTGTGAGATGTTGGAGAACTTTTCTTCCCCAGAATTGAAGAGTATGGTGAGGAAAATAATATGGAAGCCTTTTGGTTTCAACAGGATGGTGCCACGGCTCATACCGCCCGTCGCTCTTGCCAACTTCTGCAAGAACGGTTTTCCCCGGCCGCTTGATCTCATTACAAGGGGATGTTTCATGGCCCCCTCGCTCCCCCCGATCTAAGCCCATGCGATTATTTTTCTTTGGGGTTACCTCAAATCTAAGGTTTACAAAGTTCGACCAAGGACCTTGGAAGCCCTTAAGGAAGCAATTGTTGATGTTATCACTGGAATAACGCCAGATATGCTGCGTAGAGTTTTTTGAAAACTTCATTGAACGGCTGAATATGTGCATCGCTTGTCAAGGTCGTCACCTGGACGATATCATTTTTAAAACTTAATAAAAAATAAATGGCATTGTATGTAGATTTCAGAAATAAAAAGCTTTTGTAATAATCTTGTATGGTTTTTATACAGTTAACCGATCAAATCAGGGAGTCCACTCTGCCCCACCCGGTACTACAAACTCTCATGGTTATATACATGAAATAAAGATAAATTTACACTGAAATTCCTACAGAATAAATGTTAACATGTTCACAAACGACGGCTTATTTCTGGACTTTTATTTGCGTCAAATATTTCAATATTTAATCTTTTTTTACATTAAACGTCTAAATATAACAAGAAAAAAGTATGTAGGCTTCGCAAATAAAAAAAAAAATTGTTTTGGTATGTTTTTTCATTGTTTTTCCGTGCACCCTAAGGGGTACTTAAAGAATTAATTTACCTTTAAAAAGCACCAAGACAGGCAAACATTAAAAATGCAATAAGAAAATGCATAGTAACTTGTTCTCCATAGGGCGCATGGCGCTTGTGTAAAATTGTGATGCCTTCATACCTTTCTTGTTATACTTAAACCTTTGACGTAAAAAACCAATTACTTTTTTGCCATTATTATTGAAAAATTCAACGACAAATAAAACAGTCCGGGAAAATGCTGACGTCGTGAACGTGTTAATTTACAGTATTGAACTAAATTTCATTCTAATGGGTCTTGCTTTTTCTGTTTGATTTGCAGAGACTATTATCACAGAAGAAATTGTTGAAGATGTTGAACTATACTTGGAAAAAGAAAATGTTATTCTAGCTGCTGAAGTTATTGTAAGTAATTTCGTTAGTTTGTTATATTTTATACTAGCTGTTACCCACGGTTTCACAACACACACATACATCACAACGATGTATTTCTTTTTACATTTTTAGCTATATCATAACACATTTCTTATGTATCTAATCAGAGATGTGTTTTAATAAAATATGCTATAGAAAAAATCAAAAATAGTTTATTAATTAATTTTTAGAAAAAAAAACTTTTAGTGAAAAAATGTTAACAAGCCTGTTGCATATTATGTTTGTAATCTTTAATTTATTACTCAGTACTTAGTTTTTGAACAAGAACTCCAATAATTATTACATTTTATTTTGTGGTGTGCCAACAAAAATAAAATTTCAGAATTTTGGAATGTTTCTTCATAAATTAAGTATTTGATTCCAATAAGAAGAAGCTTGTAGGATGTATTTATTGCTCAGTATTTAATTTTCTACTTATTCCCATTACCAAATTAGCTTCCTATGTGGAATATATTTTTAATAAAAATATAAAAATTTAGTATTGTGCCTAATGTTTAGCTTGTTTTTGGGGTTTTCACTAAAAATTTGCGTTTACATGGTAGTTTTATTTTTCTCTAAATAATGATAGCTTTGTTTACATTTACTGTTTTTTTTTTCTAATAGGGTATAAAACATTATTTTTGAATTTTACACTTACACTAAGATATATACAAAAATACTTAGTGTACTTTAAATTTTTTTTTAACTTGTGTTTTTTTTACAAAACGTATTGCTAAAATTACAATTTTTATTTCTACTAAAAAATTAAGCCCATTTTCTTTTTTTGTGTAATATACTGCACATTTTGGTTATTTGGAATTTTATTAAAATTTTTTCTACTGCTCAAAAGTGATGAAAGTAAAAATTCTGGTACTGCAGTTCAGGTTACGTATAGTGTGTATTCAAATTAACGTGTGTTTTATTGTAACGGGACACTCTTTGTTAGTACTCTGTATTTTTGATATTTGTTTGTTACTTTTTACATGTCTTATATATAATCTTATTTGTTGTATTTTAAGTTATCCTTAGTTGTTAGTACATTTCTTAATTTTATGATGCATATGTTTGTTATTTAATACTTATGTAACTGTATCAAATTTTGATTTGCAAATAAATGATTATGACTATAGTTAATAAGAAATATTTAATATATGAAAAATGTAAATTATGTATTGATTGTTTGGTTCAAGTTGTACTAGATGTTAATTAGTTGCTGTTCAGATGTAGATGGTTTTTATGTTTCAGTTTCGTTTGCGATGCTTAAATCTGCATCCAGGGGTGTTAAGTCAAGACAGAAAAACAGAAAATATCAACTCAACGAATAACACTGTAAGTATTATAACAATCTACTGTTTTTTAAAATCATTTTCATATCACGTTCTACTATTTTCGTTACAAACAATCAGTGACCAATATATTAGGCATATCTGATAAGTTATAAAAATGATGTAATATTAAGTTGTTGCTTCTAAAAAGGGATGTAGACAAATGATGTGTAAAATACTGATGTGAATGATGTGTTACAAAGTAAACTTTTTGGAATAATTTTATTTTCATATGAGACTACACTTTATAACCTTTTCTAAATAATTGCCAACCAATACTAATGTATTAGTGACATTGATCACTTATTTAACGTTTTTATACCAATAAACAAAACATTAACAAAAACTATTTTGTTTTTTATTTTGACACAACTTAGTGTTATTGAAATATTTTATTTTTTCACTTTTAGATATTCTATCTTATACTCCATTTAATTATTTACAAAAATACATATAGACACTTTTTTTGCTTTTAAATGAAGTTTGGAAAATAAATATGAAAATATGAACCACTACAAAACTAGAAATTTTCTAACCTAATCTAACAAACTGTGTATTGTCTACACTGCTAATGCTTAAATCTAATGCCTGCAATACTAGGTCTTCATTGTCAGCAATGTTTTCACAACTTATTATTTATAAATATCACTGAACAAACACAAAAAACATAAAAACTATGCAAATGTATTTAGTGTAGCTGCTTACGATCACCGTAACTTACGGTCAAGTCATTGTTCTACTTACACACAGACAAGAACAACATACACAAACGAAATAATTTGAAGATACTAACACTACAAAACCAATTAACACTTAAACAATTTCAATATTTACAATCATTTGTGAAATAAACACAAAAACACGTGACGGCTCGTGCCCGTAGCGGTAGATTCTAAACTCGACTGACACGCTCACTTTACAACCGCCGTACAAATCAGAATCTAACCAGAATGCAACAAAACCTACATCAAAAGTTACGGTGAAGCCTTTGGAATGCTTATGTATAGTCATTGAGCCAATTTAGATAAATACTATATAAAATATAAGCGTTACTACAGAAGTCGCAAATATCGATTCTGGCATTTCTTGCATATAATGCAGGATCGCAAATAGCGATTCTCCGGCACTCAAAGGGTTAAACTGTCCCCAGGTTAACTATTAGAGAGGACTTCTTAGCTCTAACTTCACCTGGTAAAATAAGGCATTCTTTACTTTGCTTTCATTGTTTTAATTAAGAGTCTTCAAGCAAAACTGAGCTCAATGAGCTATACATTGCGAGTCACGACCTATACCACACAAGAGGTGCAGATTTCTGTGTAATATTGCTATATTTATCTGCATGTAATATATATGGTGGTCTTTTGGAGTAATTCTGACTCTTTAAAAATTATCTAAATTAAAATATCAAGCATCTGAATCATTGGCAAATTGAGTTTTAGAGATTTATGCAAAAATTGGTTTAAATAACTCGACATACTCACTCTTAGTACTCAGTAACAGTAACTGATTATTTATATATTTTATATGAGAAAGAAAATAAGGTTTGAATATCTGATTTTTATTACTAAGTTTTTGGTCTGTACTTAACCCATTTGTGACTGAATAAATTACTATAATTTTTGGACTACAGACCTGGATTCTTTCCATGCTTTTGTGTAAGAACAGGTGCACTTTGCATAACACATACTGTATAACATGCTATGAATATTATAAATTAACCTTAGTTATTCCTTGTTATTGTATGAACACAAAATGTTAGTTTTTTTTAAATATACATATATTTACACTATTTACAAATATTCATTATACTTCTTTAGAGGTTGGTTTGGGTGTGAAACACCTCAAAACATGTTTCCAGGTGAAGTGGAACATGACACTTTTTACATTGGTACACTGTTTCACTTCTTTTCCCCTGTGAGGCATAAACTTTACATTTTCTTGAGGGCCTGGCTTTGGTGGTTGGAGGTATCTTTTCAATAAAATGCCCCCAAATTTTTCTTGAAGGCGCAGTGGTGATTCTCCACAAGCGGGAGGCCTAGCAAAGGGTTACCTGAGCCCAAAAGGTTTCGTCACAGAAGTGATTGAACACATCTGATTCAGTGCAGTTTTCTCTTAACTGCCTCGAAATGATAGGATTTATTCCATGATTGCCGGTAAAACGCATTGTACTAACAGTATTTGGTCCAACACTCCACGCAAAATCACAAGGCCTAGCCGGTGGGTTATCATCACTTTCATTATCACTGCTGTCATCGTTTGTACCATCAGACATTTCATTATTTTCATGTATCATGTCATCTTGTTCACTGTCACTTTCCTCATCACCACTTTCATCTAAAACATTAGCAAACGTAAGCCGCAAAATCATCCGAAATTACGAACATATCATTCCGGTCGCGAGACGCCATCTTCAAAGTCAAAGTAGTGAATTGGTTTACTCTTACTTTTATTCTTCCTTTGAGGGCAAGCGATGTCAAGGGCAGTTTCGCAGTACTCCTTCAAATATATTGAATGCTGACTCTGCATCTTCAGCATTGTGGACAGTATCCCAGTTTTTTAATGGAAAGCAGTGACTTGAGCTGGTCGAGGTTTTCTCCTTCCCATTTGTCGCCGTAGAGTTTGTGTATTAGTATAGTGTTTACTACAATACACACTGCACATTTGAGCTGTTTGATCTGATAGTCCAGTTTGTAAAATTGTTGCACTAAGGTCATGTTCTGGAATATTAGTGCATATACAGTCAATTGAAGTACTTGTGTCAGGTGTAATGCGAGTTGGTGGTAAAGGGAGCCTTCTTATGTTTTGTGTTGCCAGCTCGTTGTCAAGCATTATGTGGTCAGGGTGGTTGGGTTTTAATCTGTCAATATTTATGTCTCCTGTCATAATAAACAATTTATTATGTGCTTGAATATGTTCCAGGATGTTTGATAGAATGTCCAAGCTAGTTTGAATGTTTACCCCAGGAGGGCGGTAAACACCTAGGAGGTAGAGATGCTTCCCTCTGATTGTTATGTGAGCCATTGCAGCCTCGAGTAGTTTTTCTTCACAGTAGTGAGTTTCAACACAGGTCTGTCTAATTCCAGAAGTGAGAGAGCTGTTAGTCTCTGTCAGGGATGTAGTCATGGTAGTTTCCAGTTTTTTATTGCAGGTTTGTCTGATTCCTGAAGTCAGAGAGTTTCTTTGCTCTGTCAGAGATGTAGTCAAAGTGGTTTCCAGTTTTTTATTGCAGGTTTGTCTGATTCCTGAAGTCAGAGAGTTTCTTTGCTCTGTCGGAGATGTAGTCGAAGTGGTTTCCAGTTTTTTATTGCAGGTTTGTCTGATTCCTGAAGTCAGAGTTGCTTTGCTTTGTCGGAGATGTAGTCAAAGTGGTTTCCAGTTTTTTATTGCAGGTTTGCCTGTCTCCTGATGTCATTAAATTCTTTGAAGTGGCAAGGAGCTCATCATGAAGAGAAATAGTGGAGTGGCGGAGGTCATCCAGGGTTTTAGTTATAAGGGGGGCTCGTGAAGATTCGTAGATAGTGGGAGGTTGAAGGACTGATGTGCTGTTTTTCTTGTAAGATGTTGTAGAGCTGCTTGAAAGTTTCATGTTGAGGTGAGATTTAGTGTTTACTACAAGAGATTTAAGGTAGGCTCTTATAGTACACTCTTGTTCATCAAGCTTAAGGACAAGTCCTTGACAATTTGTTTGAATGGAGTGGATGAGAGAGTTCCTGGATTCTAGCTCAGTTCTCAACACTACTTCAGTGTCCCTCAAGGCAGTTATTTTCCAACTGAAGCCTATCAGTTTTTTCCTTTTTAAAGTAGATGGTCTTGCTGTCAAGATCCTCTGTGAGTTCTTGGATTTTAGTATGAAGTACTGATTTTTCTGAGTTTAGGTTATTAATTTTTGTGGTGAACTCATTTTTTTCAATCTCTGCTTGGAGCAAGAAGTCCTGTTTAAGATTGCGCTCTTCTTGACTGTTTACAAACGAAAGAAAGCTGTTTTGCCAAGATGATTTTAAGCAATATCAGATGATTTTCAGCAACAAAGAAGAAGAAATACATAGACTAGAATATTGAGAACAAAATATGCAGCAAATGTGAATGCCTCTGCGATCTATCGGCAATATATTTAACTACGTCGATGTCGTGTCTAGCGGACGGGCGTGGCCCGTCTTTAGGCGTTTGGCCATGCGAAGTGAAGGACGGAAACTGCCTGTCCAATGTCTTGAATGGGTTTAAAGGACATTTATCAATGACCAATCACATGTTTATTGTAGCACTGCTGTAAACCATTGTAAACCAAATCTTTAATAGGCATATTTTCATTTAATTTAAATGTAATTATTGTATTGAAAACAACCTTTTGTATACTGACAAAAAATAAAAACTTAAATTACATTTTAAATGACTTCATAAAATTGATGATATATAGTTTCCAATTATTTTGAAAAGTATGTCCAACTCAATGCAAAATATTTAGTACAGTAGCCTTATAAGCATCATTGCAGTCTTTTCCCTTAACTTAATATAAAGCTCTTTTCATCTACTTAATGAGCTGCTTTTAAAATTTATTTACAAAACACGTCACACTTCCATAATTTATTATATAATATATTTGACTTTATCCACAGATAGTTTCTTTTGAAACCTATTAGTAGTTTTAAAGTGTTTACACTTAAGTTTAAAAATATAATCAAGGATATCATGCATTGTTGTAAAGTGAAAAATGTATGGTAGTACTTTATTCCATGCCCTACTCCTCCACACGCTAAGCAGTTTCCTAGGCAATATTCCATGCTCACCGCTCCAAATGCTTAGCAGTTCCCTAGACACTGTTCCATTCCCACCACTCCACATACCGAGCAGTTCCTAGGCACTGTTCCATTCCCACCACTCCACATACCGAGCAGTTCCTAGGCACTGTTCCATTCCCACCACTCCACATACCGAGCAGTTCCTAGGCACTGTTCCATGCCCACCGCTCCACATACAAACCAGTTCCTAGGCACTGTTCCATGCCCACCACTCCACATACAAACCAGGGGCACACTTAACTAGTTATCATCTTTTTGTCCTTTCTTCCTCACAATTATTTTACGGTTGCAAGGCTTAGGATTTTACCTCATAAGAAAAATTTTAAACTTAAAACACTTTGAATGATGTTTCTTAGAGCAATGGAAATGTTTTAAATCTATTGAACTAGTAATAACTACACAAATCTCCAATGTAAATTTGTATTATTTGTGATGCTTTTTAAAATCAACAGTTTTATCATCAGGCGACTCAAAAAAAAAGAAGTGGAATTGCCTGAAGATGAAATTGTTGATTTCGAATGCTTTTATTTTTAGTCATAGAATTATGGGAGGTGTCTCATTTTAATGATGATTAATACTCCTCCAAACTTTTTAATTTTTCTTGTAAAGTATATAGTTTTTGAGTATTTAGACAATGAGATACAAAGAAATTTGAGATTTAGTATCCTGAATAACAAATAAAAAATTTTGAAAACGCTAAATACATTGGAATTTGTATTATAATATCGCTCAAATGAGACTTCTTCCATAATTCAACTAAAATTAAGACGTTTAAAGTAAAAGTCTTTGAAGTTTAATATTGTCCTTAAGGAGCAAAACTCAAGATAGCCACCTGCACAGTCACTCTGCATACATTACTTTATTTAAAGAAATTTTTGCATTCTTTCAAAACTATTTTAATTCCTTATGACATAATTGTTTATTTCAGCCTAATCTGAAGCCTCTCTTTTGGCTTATGAGTGTTTTGCCTCCACAAGATGCCTCAGATTGTAAGAGCATCATGGATCAAGACAAGTATAGATGGAAGGTGTCTTTGAGTGATGTCGCTATGGTCTTTTCTCAACTGGGGTAAGTTCATGTAACATATGTCAGATTTCTCTTTAACATAAGATATTTATGTAACAAGTTAAGGATTGTTTTCTCAATTGATGAAGGCATTTTAAATATGCATAGATGACAACACGATCAATTTTTTTATATAATGGCATTTATAGCTTGCCAAGGATAAAAGTAGGGTATGCGCAAGCGCAAAACAGTACTTAAGACATACCTTGTACTTCAAAAAACTTAAATAAATAAATTATACTGTTTAGTAATTTAATCAGGTACAACAAAAATTAAAAAATGGTAGGAAATCATAAACTATACTAACATAAAATTTATTCTGCTAAAAGTATATTTTTGTAAACATATATTCTTAGATCTCATAATATAATTAAACCTGGTTAAAATAATAATGAAGTAGGTAGGAGTAAGAAAGTAGTTCAAATAGATGAATGTAAGTGTAGGAAATAAAGTTTTCACAGCATCAACCAAATTATTGGACTGTTTTAATTATAAATTATTATTAATAATTTTAAAAATAATAATATTAATTTAAATTCAAACATTTACCAATAAGCCAGATAGCTTTGAACATTTATTATTATTAGATAACTATTTAAATTCACATTTCGTAATAAATACTCAAAATGATTATGATGAAATCCCCATTACAGTTAAAATTCTAGGTATTTTGTAGCTAAATCCTTAGGAAACATCATAGTCTTTTTTTGTTATTTTTAATTTCTCAGATAAACTAAAATTATAAAAATTTCTACTTTCACCAAAGAAAGGTGACTCAACAAGTATGAGAAAACGATGTATGAAATAAGTTTTTTGGGTAATAAGATAAATTGAAACTTTGGAAAGTTAATGCCATGGTTTTAGATCAGAACAACAGTTGGAGCAATAGACTATAGAATCAGTTGTAGATCACGTAGATAGAGGAGAAGAGGTATGAGGAAGTTTTCAAACTTAACTGGTTAATTGTATACCTTGATATTGAGGGACCTACTTTATTTTGATTCACATCAAACCTGTAGTATGAAACATGTAGTTCAGATTTCATATATAAGAGGAGTCTAGAGAATCTACTATTCTCTACATAAAATTCAAATCCAATATAGTCCGGTCAATTTAGCCAAAAAATAGGGGTAACTTTGCATTAATTCCCAGAAAGCTGAAAATTTGCATAGATGTTAGGGACACCATTGTTATGAAATTGTGAAAAGTCCCCATTGATCCCATGTCTGCAAAATTTTTTATTCATGGTCAAATTTCACAAAAATAGGTTTTTTGAACTTTTCAGCGAAACGGTTAGGTTTATGAAAAAATATGTCAAACCAAAATTGTAGATCATGCAATTATCTACAAAAATGCTTCTTATACCTTTTTTCATAACACTAACCATTTTTGAGAAAAAACAATTACAAACTTTCTTACAATGAATTGTCCATAATAAGCATGACTAAGCTGCCTATGATACCATTGGGCGTGTAATATAAGTAAAACTATAAGTCTGCGTGACTAATACATTCATATTGACTGATAATTCTGAGAATATGATATTAAAAAAAACGGAGAACCTAATTTTAAGGGACCATGTGCCCTTTGAACAACATCTGCCTGTCATTCCATTGTTCGAGTGCCCGTTCCGTCTACCTGCTTTTCTGAGGTTGCACCTAAATCACCGTTAGTCTCTAAAATTTCTTCGTAGTGAAAACATGTAGTTATTTCAAATATTCTCTGCTAAAGTTTGTGCTGTATTCACTTTTTGTTGAAAATATGTCGCAATAGTGTTTTATTTGCACTAAACTTTTTATCTTCAAATGAATGTGTTATTGTTGATCACGGCATGAAGACGTTACTTAACGGGAGTATTTAAGGGAGGAATAAACTTACTGATTACTTGAAGAATGTAAATTCAGCGACAAATCACGTGCAGTGTCACAAACAATACAATAGAAAGAGTACAATTGCAGCAGCAAAACAGCAACATGAAGAGGAATAAGCTAGTACCTCTCAAAAAGTCCTCCTCGTACTAGAGCACATGTAAGTGAGTCATATTTTTCTTTTAAAAATTGTTATTTATTTTGCGCCGACAAGTTGAGTGAGGAATACAAAAAGAAACAAGCACAGAAATCTCGTCGTAAAATGTGTAACGTTATAACTCATTCATTTAAAGACTCAGTTATGAAAGCAGCTCAGTCTCGTTCTGATGACACCGCAAAAACTATTGTTGCTCGCATCGGGTTTGAACACGATTTAGTTACTGCTGAAGCTAAGTACCATAATGATTGCTTTGTATAATTTTTTATGCCGACCACTGGAGGCTAAGTCGGCCGTTCTCAAGATGAAGCATTTATATCTCACCATGGGGGAAATATTTTCATATATTGAAAGAGGTGATAACTGCCAGTTTACGTTAGAAGAATTGGAAAATATATGTAAAAACGTAAGTGCTGATAATAGAAAAATTAAATTACGATTGAAGTTAAATTATGGTAATAGAGTCATTATTACTCAGAAATTAGGACAATTAACATTGTATGTTTTCTTGCTAATTATTATGATATTATCAATCAAGCTTGGAGTAAAAAAACCTAAAGGCAAAGAAGAGCAATTGAAGGTCCTATCAACTGCGGCAGCAATTATTCAGGAAGATAATCAATCGGTTCAATCATATACAGTTTTTACATGCTATGACTGGCTGTGATACAACATCAGTAATGTTTCGAAGGTGTAAAACAACAATTTTTTAATTGTTTGAAAAAGAAAATTTTATTACATTTGTACAATCTTTCAAAGATATCAACTCTTCACCAGAAACTCGCTTTCTTCTGTCTTTATATGGAGCTCCAAAATTTATTTCCATAGATAAATTACGTTACTTATCTTTTGCAAAACAAACATGTAATAAAAACGTGTGCAATTAGCCAGCCTTCATCCAACCGCGGCTTCCGCTCACCAACAGTTTTATCATGTATATTACTACGTTCAGGTGTGTGGCTTGGTAATCAACTAGACCCAGAACAATGGGGTTGGAAGCGTATTACACACGCTTCTTCCACCTGAACCAGAAAAACCTCCTTAATTCTGTTTTTTGGAACTGCAAAAAGGGGTGTAACTTAAGATATGCGGCTGCAAAAAAGTGGGCTTATTTTGTTCACTAGCCTGCACCACTTGTCAAGGCCAATCGTGTTCAAATGTTGAATCTCCAACAGAAGAAGGTTTTTACATGAATGACGAAACAACTGATGTATTGCTGTTAGTACAATTTATGTCTACCCAAGAAGATGGGGAGGAAGAAGAAGAAAATAGAGAGAGAAAAGAAGATGAAGGGGAAGAAGAGGAAATACCTAATGACGATGAAGATGAATAAAATATGTTACAATCAAATATAACTTGACTTGTCACTCGAGCTGTACCTGATCGACAACAACCAAACTGACAAGAGTGCAACGACTAAAAAGAAGAATAACCAAACATTCATTAAATTTTACTGGAATAGACTGTGAAATAGGCCTACTGGGGAAACCACATTAAAAAAATCGCGCTAGGTACACTAACTCATAGGTGGCGTGGAAACGTGTTCATATTATAGACAATACAGCGTAAGAAAATTTTGTAATTGTTTTTTCTCAAAAATGGTTAGTGTTATGAAAAAAAGTATAAGGAGCATTTTTGTAGATAATTGCATGATCTACAATTTTTTGTCTCTCATATTTTTTCATAAACCTAACCGTTTCGCTGAAAAGTTCAAAAAACCTATTTTTGTGGAATTTGACCTTGAATAAAATCTTTTGCAGACATGGGATCGATGGGGACTTTTCACAATTTCATAACAATGGTGTCCCTAACATCTATGCAAATTTTCAGCTTTCTGGGAATTTTTGCAAGGGTTAATGTCTAAATTGACCGGACTAATAAAACATGAGATTCCACGTTATGCTGCATACACAGAAGACATGAACTTTTCAAATTGTCCCGATTTACTAATAATAAGTACAATTAGTTTACTTCCTTAAAAGAAAATATATGTCCACTCACTGGGCCACCCAACTCTGTGTTTTTATTTGTATCGTTGGTATTTGTTCTTTGAAAGTATCAATATCTGTAAAATATTGTACAATATAGTTTCTGCCCTTACTTTTTAAGCTCTGTACACTTCTTCATCATATTTCCGTGGTTCAGTCTAGGAATATATATCTATATTTATTATTATGTTCCTAATCAGCATTGTATATCTCGTCAGTGCAAAAAGGACCCACAGCCCCCCCTCCATTTGGGGGGACAAAATGCATTATTTCTGAGAGAAATACAATTTTGTGTCTGGAGGATTGTTTTGTAATTCCTTTTGCAATGGTCATGGACTCACTCCACTCGCTTGTTTCCTAAAGTTGTAGCCAAGGGGTAAATGGTTCTTAAATCATGTTAATGCCTGGTCTCTCTGCTTTGTTCCTTCAGCTAATGTAAATATGCGATCCCATAATGTCAAAGGAAACAATTTCTGGTACATTACATGTAGACATTCACAGTTTCGTTCATTAAGTCAAAGTCCAGAATGAACTAATTGGTTTGAATCTGTCACTGCTGCCGTCTATAATGAATCTTAGATACAGCAATACTGTCATTACTATGTGCATCACACCATGACAGCTGATATTTGTTCATTCATTAATGATAACTAGCCATATATTCTTGAAAAATAATTGACTCTATTAAATCAATTTTTTATGTAACAGCCTTCTTTATTGTATCTAAAGATAAATATTTTTAAAGTTAAATTACATTTTATTATTGATCACAAATATGTAATATATATTTAGCCATTGTACAGTTTTAAAAATACCGTACCATAACAAATTTGTATTTATATTAATCATTGTAATAATATTTTTAGTTACTTTCATTTTATGTATGAATTTTACTTTATATTAATATAATGTATACATTGAGAAAGAAATTAACCTAATCTCTCTAGGACTGAATGTTTGAATTGATTTTGTCAAAAATGCATGCATGTACTAAAAAATTTTATAGAATAAGTTTGGATACAGATAAAGTAAACAATTTCTTAGGACATTTTAGTCTATCTGGTTGCTCTACAATAGTGTTTGTTGTTTCCTCCAAATATTTTTTTTTACTTTTCTTTAGTATATATTTATAAATTTTTTTAGTAAGAAACACAAAAAAATCAAAAGCAACTGTCAATATTCTAATACTTTGTTTGTCTGTTTCAATAATTTTTTATTCAAAACAGCACACTGTTTTTTAAACAGAAAACCAGTTTTTATTGGATTACTTAATTATAAAGCATAATAACAAAACAATCAAATTTCACTTACATTTTTTCACTTTTTGATGACAAGCTCCTGAAATAGTTGTCTGGGAGATGAGATAAAAACTGTTCAATTTTTTTATAAAAATTATAATTAAAATAAACTATTTACATTACATAAAATGACAATTCATTTATATTTTGTAATTCTCTTTTGTGTCAGTCTTTGAGTATCTTTGATATCTCAATATCACTGTCCAAGTATCTGTCTACTTATGAAGTACACAAATTGTCTTGTTCCATGAGGTAGCAGAAGAACTAAAAACTCATTTAACAACTATAAACAGTTAAATACTAAACATTTAGAACACGATACATAGAATGTAAGAAGAACATTGAAGTAACGAAAAATTGAGCTTATGGCACAGTGTAAACAGTAACAAAACAAGTTAAGTTATTAGTTTTGATTCCAGTGTGCAAACATAACGAATCGAAACGGAATAATCGCTTATAAGGATGCACAAGGGCACAAAACTGCGATCTAGTGGAAAAGCAAACAAATATGTGATCGTTATCTTCTAAAAAAGAGCACGAGTGCTGGTCGGACAAGATTATTCAGTCCCATTCGGCTGCAAACGAGTGACGCTTGGGCAAGTTCCCCCATTGTGTTAATGTTAGTATTTTAAAATGTTTTGATGCCATTCATGTACGTGTAGTGTACATATTTAAATACAGTTTTACTAAATCGAATTGAATGGGCTAAGGCTTCAATTTGGTTGTGCTATTTTATAATTATGTATTAAAACATAATTATTGTGTTAACAGTGAGTAATAAAATTAAAATTGAATTTTGAACCATTTAGAAATGTTAAGTTATTTAATAATAATGATTAAATATTTTGTAGGAGGCACGCTGAACGATTTTAATTTGGAAGAAAAATCAGTTACTTTAGTAGAGCAAAGGCTAAAACCACATAGTTCAAGGGAGAGTTGTCAAGAAGAAGTGAACACCGTCGTGGATCCTCATACTATTCAAACTGTAAGTGCTGGAAGTATATTTGAGAAAATTATCATTTTCTCCAGTACCTTGAGAAATAATTTTCTCATTGAATCCTCGGAATGACAGAATGCCTGAATTATTGTCACTAACTTCACATTTCAGAAATGTCTCTGTAGTGACTATCAAATCTTATATCAAGTTTCTTTGTTAACATTAATGAGATGTCCAATGTTTTGAACTATTGACTTGTAGCCTATGCATTCTTGTACTACAACATAATTAGTCGTATTTGGAAAAAGTATGTATTTAATCAAATTAAAATCTGTTGCTGTAAAACATTACAGTTACTAAATTGTATAACTAATTTTGTAAACTAATGATTGTTTTTTAAAAAGTGCGCATTAAAAATTTACAAATTTAAAAACTCTTTAATGGAATAAATAATGTTATTAACTAAATAATTTGTTCCCAAAATCTAATTGTGTTGTTTTCTATTCTTCGTGGTAAAGTCTTTAGAAGCTGTGTTCCTTTATATGATGCTTTTAACCCTCCAACTGATAAAAAAATGATATGTAACTCTTATTACTTAGCATTTAACACATATTCTTTTTAAATATCTGAAAAATATGCTGCTCAAAGACAAAAACCAGTGTATCATTCTGAGAGTTTCTTGTTATCTGTCGGAGGGTTGAACTAGATTGTGGTGAGTAGGTATGATTATATTTGTCTTTCTAGTATTTTAGTGATAAACTGGAAGATTAGCATGGTTTTAAAGAATTTTCTTGTATATAAAAACTGTTGTGTGTGTGTTTTGTGTATACTGTATATATATTAATTGGTTTTATATATATAATTTCAATAAACATTAAATCACAAAAACTCCCAGCGGAGCAAGTACTTTTTGTGATTCAATGTTTATTGAAATTAAATAAGGCTATTGCACTTTATATACAATTTAATGTATATATATATAATTCTTTTCCATAAACATTCAATAAAACATTTTTTTTTGTAATTTAAGGTTTAGTGAAAATTGAATTAGACTATTGCTATTTATACAAGTTTAATTAATGTTATATATAATGTTTATATATATTTGTGTTGTGATAAAATAAGTGCAGTGGGTGTTCTATTAAGTTGTTTGATAGCACTGTTTAAGTTGATTTATTTTTATTATGTTTCACATTTTATTACTTTAATTCTTGTGTTGTTGATTAAGGAATTTTTGGTAGGACGGAAAGCTCACTTGATCTGAACTCAAATTTAGCTACTATCTCGAAAATGTTTTCCTTTTTTTACCAAAGGTTCCACCGTATCCTGCACTGATAGCAATGGACATTTCCGTTATAATTTCTGTTATTATTTACATCCTATACATTTATTTTCTAATTTTAAGTTGATATATTGACAAATAGTGTTGAAATGGCTGAAGTAAATAATTACAAAATTATTTATGATATCTTAATAGGGAAGGAAAACTTGTGTGAAACATGATACTGATGCTACACGTCTTGGTATTACAGCACAGTATTAACACTCTTTCCCACAATATCTTGGGTGTCTTAATGTGAATGGCAATTATGTAAAGTAGTTTAGGAATATAAACTTTGGTTTTTTTTTTAGTTAGTTTTTAATGTTTCTTCTAACGTATGTTTTATTTTCTGTATATAGCCTTCATATTCGTATATATCTTTGTTTAGTTTTTGGGGAATTCAATATCAGACATTATTTTCAAGATTATAGAATATAGCATTTTTTGTGAGCCGGACAGTATTGTGGTCATTAAATTTGTCAATTAAAAGCGTATGTACTTGAATAAAGAATACAATGCTCATAGTCCGGATATGAAAACATTAACAAACAAAGAAATGCCTAGTTCATAATAATGAATACTAGAATAAGTTCATATATATTTAAAATTACTTAAGCAGCAATTGAAATTTATATAAAAGAAACTTAGTTTCAGATTAAGTAGAATTTTGAGCCAATAGTTTATTTTAATAATTATCAGCTGTGTTTAAAAGAAGTTGACCACCAACTGAGAATTCTCAATTCCTGTTCCCAGTTGTTTGGCCTGTCTAGAGGAGAGACTACCTGAGCCATCTGCAATGTCCGTGGAAGATAGAATACTGTTAGTGAGATTGTTGGTTTATGCAGCCCTGGATAAGTCACATGGATGCATTTACAACTTCAACCGAGTAATTAGCAAAGTCTTGGACTCTTTTCGCCTCCTGGGACCAAGAAATGGTACTGACATCTCTTACTAACAGAAAGGTTCCATTTTGTGCTTGTAGACATAACAGTATTAGCTGTACAAATCTAGGACTCTCTCAACCCCTGAGACCAGGAAATGGTACTGACATCTCTTACTAACAGAAGGTTTCCATTTTGTGCTTGTAAACATAACAGTATTAGCTGTACAAATCTAGGACTCTCTCAACCCCTGAGACCAGGAAATGGTACTAACATCTCTTGCTAACAGATGGTTCCAGTTCGTGCTTGTTGACACAATATTATCAGTTATTCAACTCTTGGACTCTCTCTCAACCCCCTGGAACCAGGTAACAGTACTTAGATCTCTTGCTAACAGATGGTTCCAGTTCGTGCCTTGTTGACATTAATAATGTCAGTTAAATACAACTCCTGGACTCTCCTCAACCCCTGGAACCAAGTAACAGTACTTAGATCTCTTGCCAACAGATGGTTCCAGTTCGTGCTTGTTGACATATACTTTAAAATCTCATATCTCCATTACTAACAGAAATATAAATAAAATTGCCAAGAATTAAATGTTTTTAAAAATATTTTTACTATCAAGTAACAATAATACAAAACAAAAAAGTATCATATTTAATTTTTAGTTACCATTTATGATTAAGAAATGTGCAAAAGGCCCAGTTCTTAACATGATAATTCGATAGGAAAGGGAACAACAGGCTTACTTTTTTACCAGTTAAACACTTTCACTGCCGCCTCCTATTTTTGACAAACTTTTCTTACACTGCCGCCCGTTTTAATGTTTTTTAAATAAATATAATTTTTTACACAGTTATATAAGAAAAACCATGGGACTTCTTCCTCTTTCTACACAAATGCTCATGCATAAATATCTTCAACCAGAAGGTCTTGTTTTAAAACATACAAAAACAAACAAGCTTTTTGAAAAAAAAAATACAAAGTTGACCATTAAAACCCTTTCCACTCGTATGTCGGGACGTCGTCCGACATTGCTATTTTGCCGTTCCGCTCGTATGTCGGACGCCATCCGACATTGCAGTGACGTCAGCTTTACTTTATTTTTAGCCGCCCTACGATGTTTCCGATTTGGTGCTGCGATCGCACAGCATTCTCAGGAACTAATAATAGACAGCTGAACTACGATTGGTCGGCTGGCTGATCTATTTTGCTTTGTCATTGCAGTCACGTTTTCCTAACCAATTTTCAGACGCGTTCGCATTAGTGACTCGATATGTCGATACCAAGTACAATCTTTTCTTTCTGATTCAGAAGTTATTGCTGCTGAATTACAAAATGACAAATGATTCAAGTTCTGACGAAAGATATGCAAAGTGATTGTGATGAAGTTCTTCCAACACTGGAAAACATAACTGATAGTGACAGTGACAATAGCCTAGACCTAGGCCCAACAGCAAATAATGGTGGTGGTGGATGATGGATTGGACAAACGGTTGGTCTGTTTATCAAGGACCTGATTTTCCTCAATTTCCTTACACTTTGTTAGGTGGATATAAGGAGCCAAATGTAAATAAAAACCTGTGAGTATTTCAGACTTTTTTCACTTGATGTTTACTATCGAACTTTTGAATGACATTGTTGCTGAAACAAAATCGTTACGCACAAGTGAAAAATAAACAAGCTGAGACCCACTAAAAGCTAGATCTATCTGGAACACTTGGAAAAAAATGTTTCTCTGGAAGAAAATAAAGGCTTTTTTAGGAGTCATTCTAAAATATGGCACTGAATCCAAAGCCGTCAATCCAAGACTATTTTTCTTCTGAGTGGGTATTTTACCAGCCGTTTTTTGTGAATGTTTTCTCAAGGGAAAGGTTTTTACAAATATTTTGGTGCTTTCATGTATCTCCTCCAAATCCTGATACGAACAATAGAACCAGGGCTGATAAAGTAAAGAATGTTGTAACCTATTTACAAGCTCGCTTCAGAGAATATTTTGTTCCACTTTATGAATGTAGTGTAGATGAAAGCACCGTGGCTTTCAAGGGTAGAGTGGAATTCAAATGTTATAATCCACAAAAACCAACAAAATGGGGTTTGAAAGTTTTTGTACTCAGTGATTCAAGATCGGGATATGTTCATAGTTTTGAAACCTTATTACGGTTCATTTTACAACTGCATCATTAGTTCGCCCAGATCTACCATTCACTTCTAGAATTGTATTGCATTTGGCAGAAAAATTAGTATCGGGTGACAATGCAGGATCTGGTTTTCATATATTTACAGATCGATACTACACAAGCTTACAACTTTCGGAGGAATTAAAAAAAATGAATATTCATTTAACTGGAACAGTGATGACTAATCGAAAGGGCTTGCCCAACAGCATAAAAAAAGGCCAAACTAAAATTGAAAAAAATATGAAACTAAGACCTATCGTCATACAAACAACACTTTAGTTTTAGCTTGGCGGGATAAGCGTGATGTAGTAAATGTTGAGTAATTTCTACAACAATGATACTGAAACCATCTCAAGAAGAGGCAAGGATCATCAAATAAACATAAAAAAGCCAACAGTTTTATCTGTCAGTTATAAACAGATATATGGGTGGCGTGGACCAAGCAGACCACTATATTGCTTCCTACAAATTTTCCCGTAAATCTCTGAAGTGGTGGAGAAAGCTATTTTTCTGGATGTTGGAAGTGGCAATAGTAAATAGCTTTCCTCTTGTTCAACATGAAATAAGCAAAACCATGGAGAAAAAAAACAATTCAACACAGGAATTTCAGAGGAAATCCTCATCAATGAACTTGTAGGGCATGGTCCCGTAACCCTATGAGTTTGAAGCGGGGTCGTCCTTCATCAGTAGAAAAAGAAGAAAGGCTAAACAAACAACCTCACTTTCTTGCAGCATCATCCAACAAAAAAAACTAAAGACTGTTGCTGTTTGTAGCAATAGAAAGGTGCCAGGAGGAAGAAAGGAAACACTTTACTATTGTAAAACCTGTAAAAAAAATCCTGGTCTTCATCCTGCAGAGTGTTTTGAACGATACCATACCATGATAAAATATAAAACTTATTAGTGTAAGTATCAAATTTTATATCTCTATAATATAAATTAGAAATAAAATAAAATTATTATACAATATAATAATGTATATACTTTATTGACTTCCAGTTTGCTAAAAATGGGTTTTTTTACTGAAAATATGCTAAAATAAATACGAGCTGAGGGGGCAGACTAGTGAAAAAAATCCGAGTGGAAAGGGTTAAACATCATGTACTAGTCGTATAACATAAATATATGTCTCATTATTATTTGCTGTCGTCAGCATTGGTATTACTGTCACTATAGCTACATGTATTTACACTTGAAAATCCAAATATTTTTCAGTGTGAAAAGTCTTGAAACATGGCAATTTGGTACTTGCTTCACTGATAGGAAGTGTCTCTTCTTGCAGCCTTGCCTGATTGTTTTTTAGTTTATCAAAGAGTATAAAAACAGTTTTTATTAATATTTTGCTTATATTTGTTATTTGAGTTAAAAACCAATGTTAACAATCTTAAACAAATTTACTTGCATCTCCAAGAAGTCCCATGGGTAGTAAAATCATGTATTCATTATCTGTGTCATCTTGGAATAAATCATCACTTTCACTGTTACTTGAAAATCTGAGTAACTATTTCTAGCACTTGATTGTCTTCAATACTATCACAATTCATTGTGACTCACAAAACAATCGTAAACTAAAGTAATAGTAAGCAAAACAATGACAATGCAGACAACGAAATTAATAGAACGGCCGACATGACACATTCAAAAACAAACCAATTTTTTCCGATATTCCAGATGACTGCCAACATGTCATACATAGATCGTAATCCATACAGTAAGAAATAAAAACATGGAAATAGTGAATGGCTATCAATGCCCGAAATCCAAATAAGTTTAAATGCATTTTTATTACTGTAAAAGTCAGCGCCGTCAAGATGTTGTCGGCAGTCTATAGAATTCCATGCGTGACGTCAAATGACGTTGTCGGCAGTCTACAGAATTCCATGCACGTCAAATGATGTCGGCAGTCTATAGAATTCCATGCGTGACGTCAAATGACGTTGTCGGCAGTCTACAGAATTCCATGCACGTCAAAATGATGTCGGCAGTCTATAGAATTCATGCGTGACGTCAAATGACGTTGTCGGCAGTCTACAGAATTCCATGCATGTCAAATGATGTCGGCAGTCTATAGAATTCCATGCGCGACGTCAAATGACATTGTCAGAACTGGAACAAGAAGCAAGAAGCTTTTTATATCTCTTCCATATCATAGAGATATTAAAAAGAACACACTCAATGAAGAAGAAGCAGGATATCCTTCTTGTTCCAGTCCTGTAAAGGTAAACCTGATATTTAGATTAGTAACAAATAATGTACTAATTGGAATCGTAGTAAGTTGGACAATGAGGCCACAATTTTTGGAACTGGTCCATCGCTAGTATTAATATAAAAACATTGTAACTGTTAAATCTCCAACTGGCAGTGGGTTTAAAAACTGCCATGTGGTAGCCAGATTTATTGATAACCATTTTTATAAACAATGCACATTAAAAATAATAATCAAATGTATACTATAACTCTGATGTATGCATATTTTATACAGTTATACACAAGAAAACTGTTTCTGAGGCCTCAGGCTGCTTGACATGGGAAGTGAAATCACAGTTAACATGTGTTGCTGCTTGTTACACATAATCATATGTATGCTACAACTCTGATGTATACATATTTTATATAGTTATACACAAGAAACTGTTTCTGAGGCCTCAGGGCTGCTTGACATGGGAAGTGAAATCACAGTTGACATGTGTTGCTGCTTGTTACACATAATCATATGTATGCTACAACTCTGATGTATACATATTTTATATAGTTATACACAAGAAACTGTTTCTGAGGCCTCAGGCTGCTTGACATGGGAAGTGAAATCACAGTTAACATGTGTTGCTGCTTGTTACACATAATCATATGTATGCTACAACTCTGATGTATACATATTTTATATAGTTATACACAAGAAACTGTTTCTGAGGCCTCAGGCTGCTTGACATGGGAAAGTGAAATCACAGTTAACATGTGTTGCTGCTTGTTACACATAATCATATGTATGCTAACAACTCTGATGTATACATATTTTATATAGTTATACACAAGAAACTGTTTCTGAGGCCTCAGGCTGCTTGACATGGGAAGTGAAATCACAGTTAACATGTGTTTGCTGCTTGTTACACATAATCATATGTATGCTACAACTCTGATGTATACATATTTTTATATAGTTATACACAAGAAACGGTTTCTGAGGCCTCAGGCTGCTTGACATGGGAAGTGAAATCACAGTTAACATGTGTTGCTGCTTGTTACACATAATCATATGTATGCTACAACTCTGATGTATACATATTTTATATAGTTATACACAAGAAACTGTTTCTGAGGCCTCAGGCCTGCTTGACATTAGCTTTTTTCTTACAGACTTCTCACAATTTTACAGGCCACTGTCCTGGTTAGAGGCCTGAGGCTGCCTGACATGGGAAGTGAAAACACAGTTTACGTGTGTTGCTGCTTGTTTAACATGAACAGTGATAGGCAAAACCTCACCGGACTGACTGCTTTGTTTCTACATTGCTGCACCACAGGTACAAGCTACCTGCTGAGCTGTCCCTATCTGCCGCCGTGTATCCCTCGCCTCTGTCAGTGACATCTTCCAGAGGTAATCACCAACAAGAAAATTAAGGCTTAAGTTGATGGTTAAAATTATTATCCACTAGCTGTTTCCCGCGGCTATCACACGCAATCTTATAACCAAAGTCCTTATATTACTTAGTAAAGAGCAATTATGATGTAATATGATGGGAGTCCTATAAAAATTTTAAAATGTAAGTAGGCATACATCAGATAGATATTATTTAAGTTCGTGGTAAAATAGTATCAGAGTTTAACTTAATTATTATATCATATTTGGCATGTGTAGGAGCATTTCTGGTTCTAATTAATTATATACATAACGATGATTTTAATTCGTCACTGGCGCAATCTGGAGTAAAATTTATATATTAATGTTTTATTTACTATCTGCATTACACTACCGATCAAGCACTGTTTTTATTATTGATAAAATTCAAATGTAAACAGATGTTTCAGAAAGTTTGTCGAACTATAGCTCTCAACAGCTGTCAAAATACGTTTCGTTCTTATCATAACATTCGAACGTAAACAAACTAATTTTTCAATTTGAATTCGACTTTAATTTGGTGAAATGAATGTGTTATGGGTGGTAAAAAGCACTCTAAATGTTAATTCAGACCAAAAGCTATACCTGATTCCAAATTTC
>NW_025778815.1:0-59061 GCF_021130785.1 Homalodisca vitripennis
TACACTGATATTTCATTATCGTAAACTATGATTGATTGATTAATTGTTAGATTGACACAAAAGTTGAGAAACTGAGTTTATAGGTTATGTCCATACTATTGACAAATGTTGATAGTGTTAAGTAAATTATTAGTTTAAATCACTCTGCAATCAATCGTAATTCAGTCGATTGAGAAGAAACAGCGCGTATTGCTAGTCAAACATTTAAAATAACAAATTATAACCTCTTAACCTGTCATAACAGTGCGACCAAACAAACGAACTAAACCGACCAATCACCACGCGCGGAGTTAGAATTTAACTGTGTGTTTAGCAAGAAATTTCAAATTCCAATTTTAGTAAATGTTTTATTCAACTTTACCATTTACAATAACAAAATTTTAATTAATTTCAAATTATGTACAATGTTTTAGTAAACAAAATATATTTCTATAGTTAAAATTTGTGCAATTCTTATTTTCATTCAATTCCTTGTTCCTATTGTGCAATTTTAATAATATTCATATCAATAAATACTCTAACCGAGAAAAAGACGTTGTCACGTAAAATCTTCGCCCGTAAAATCCCGACTTTATACAGGCAACCCATAATTTTTTGAAATATATAAAATATTAGTTTTATAAAATACTTAAATTTAAAAGTTGAGAAAACGCTGCTAATATAGACTTTAATAATATAAACAAATGAAACAGATTAAAATGCTAGAAATGCCAGTGACATGGACAGAACCTGTTATTAAGATATTCCACCCTTTGAAAAATAATTATTTAACGTAATGAGATTAGTATTTTGTATTAGTTTTCACAAAATTTCAGCAAGGTATTTCTTTGCAGGAAAATATAATATTTATTGTTTGAATTCTTTTGTGTAATAAATATTTATTCTAATGTAATCCAACTCAAAGTAACTTAATGATAATATATATAACTTTATTTGACTGAAGTTAAGATATCACTAGAAAAACTTGAAATACCTTTTTTGTAAAAATTCAAGCCAAATTTCACGTATAGAATAAAAAAAATTCAAATTCTACTTGTTTAATATAAACTTGAAATACACATAACATTGCATTGTAAATACACAGTTTTTGACGTTGGGAATTTCAATTACGGGTGGTATTAACATTATTACTTTGCCTAGTCACGATTTAGTAGCGTATCGTTGTCATATAGTTGTGATTTATAAGAAATACAACATTTTGACAAAAAATGACCTTAAGTTGGTGGATTGGTAGACCAATCATATAATCTACTTCCTTTTCAAGTTTTTTCCTTTATGGGCGTTAAAATTTCGTCACCTGTTTGAAGAATATAGTAGCGTTCGTAAAATTCCACGATTGTATGCCACTCTCACGTATCTCCTACACAGGAGTAATGCCATTGAAAGAAAATATAATTATATTATATGGGGGGAAAGCTGTTTGTGTGATAACATGATTGTACTGCAACCTTTGGTTTTTACCGTCAATAATGTACTGCAGAATATGATATAATATAAAATCTAAATTGTTTGTAATAAATTACACAGAGTTTGGTTATGTTTTCTAAAATGAATCCCAGATATCTTATAAAATATGCTTTTTTATATTTAATAATAAGTAACTCGCGCCATCAGAGTGCAACTGAGATGTCACTTCATAATAATATACATATACAATACTTAAAATATCACTTGCGCAGTTGTTCAGTATATCTTGTGAATTCTAAACCATGCAGTGCCCATCAAAGAGGTACATTCAAGCTCCAATGTATTGCGTTATTAAAAGTTGACATTTACTTTAACGTCTTTTGGAAATCCCTTCAATTTTCTGAACGCCTTAATAAATTAAGTTTTATCCACCTAGTTTTTGTACATATGATAGTGTTCTGGATGCCGTTGTTCTGGGACATTGCAGCATTTTTTCTCTGAGAAAATTTTGTTTATAACTGTTTAACTAGAGACTTTTAAATTTTCTGCCCATTTAGATTCGTAGTGTCCTGCTTGCCTGGAATATCCTGTCCTTCTGATAATTCCAGATTTCACGAGGATAGCAATTAATGAACGCTTTTAGATTACTATATTAGGTTTAAACAATAAGGTCTAAAATAATCCAGATTCTTATGTTTCTAGAGTGTTCTTGTTTCCAGTTACTGGTACCTCTATACTTTGTACCGTTAGTTAGTTCCATTTTTATACAGTGAAACATTTCACAACCTAGTTAGCCAGTACAACTTAATATTATTTTTTATCCAATGTTCCGGAACTAAATTATCGACGGACTAACTACCTAATTGGCACGCGTATGAATATTTTTATTGCAACCCTTCGTAGAAGCCCAACTACGTGACCGATTTCACCTCGCGCGCTATGTCCGTAAGTAAAATTTATATTTTCGTAGTATTATTAAATTAGCCCTTTGATGTCAAACATATAAAAATGAATGTTGACGTAAAGTAAAGTTGTAAATAGTAAAGTAAATTACCCTTGAAGATCTTTTATTTGCTTGATTGAAATTGATAAAGTTGTGGCGTCGTCCTTCTGACGAGCACGTTGTCGTGATAAGTTTTTTGTCTCATTAAATGGCTCATACCATCGCGAATTTGTTTTAGGCGAGCTCACGTATTATTTGAGTAGATGGCTACCACTTTCATAACTTCTACTCCTCTTCTAGTAATTACCGATTAGAAATAACCCTTCTTAGACTAAAGCTTCAATGTCTCGTGCCATGACGCCGACGCCCGGGTTGTGAGTCTACATATTGCGAAGGGAAGTAAAATCTTAAAATATTATAAAGTAAAATATCGTAGGCATAATTCCATAGAACATTGGATATTTTAGGCCCACCTATCAGATATACATTTTTAGTTCTTGTACTCTAATTGGTAGTAACGTGGCAAGGCATACATTTAATTTACCAACTAAAAGTGGTGCTTGTAAGTTTGATTAATTAAATTGAACTTATAAGTAAACTTTGCAATTTGAGTATTTATTACTACGACCTCAGAAGTCACCACCCCCGTGTGTTATCGTCATTCGGTACAACTTGTTTTGATTATCTGTAGCAACCTAAAATCTTTGCTTTGAGAGATTTATAGTAAATTCACCAAAGCCATAGCGACTACAAGTACCTGTACTATAGTACCCTCTGGCGTCGAGAAGCTTATCGAATGAAATCTAAATTTCAAAAAGTTAAGAATTAAAGACCTAGATATACGGAACATATTTAATACCATGGAATTTAATTTAATTTATTTTGAAAGGAAGTCAATAATTCGAAATACAGTTTTATCTGCAGCAAATGTATACTCAAATTAATACTTAAACATCAATATAAAGATATCCTGTAGAGGTATATGTCCTTAATAGGACACAATTATGTTTGTATAGGTGTGTATACACTCGTTAATACACGTGTAGGCAAACTCAACATTGGCCTCGGAAATATAATTCACTCTAACAAGAAATGTTCATAAGAGTACAAAACATACAAAATATCCGTGAGGAACCGTGGGTTACTGCTAGTAATAAAATAATCGTTTAATGCATTTTGAGCTATATAAGAAAAATAGTGCTTTCGCAAACTATTTTTAAAAGAGTTTTACGGGTCAGATTGACAATTTATGCAAGAAAAATATGCATAACTTTGAAGAAAATGGTAGTTATGATCACTTTGACTAGACTAACGAGGTAAAGGCGCTTTTCAGAGAAAGGTACCCCTAACCCTCCTGATAAGTCAAAGGTTTCTGTCTTTGTTTTGTTATAAATAGTCACCCTTTCATGTTGGAAACTCTAGTTATGTATTACACAGTAAACTTTATGTGTATTATATGTTACAAACCAGAATTTGAACTTGGTATTATGCTCAAGATCATGATCCATGTTTAGGAATAAATTAGATAAAAAATACCAAACATACAATTACATTACTTAATGACCTTAGTTTCATTATGACTTGATATTTAACTCTAGCGCCTACTGTAAAGATACTAGCAGTAACAATTTAGCCATGTAGCAAATTAGCTACTTCAGTTAAATTAAATTAATTTGTATGCTGGAATCTATTACAGTTGTCATTTTATCTCAAAGTGTTTCTGAGGTACCTATACTGCGGGGGCTATGTGACTAGAAATATACGATTTTCTAAAGTTAAGTCTACAGTAGTGTTTTTGGGATTAGAATCATAATGAATTATCGTATTGTATTTATAATGCGCCATCATACATTAACACATATAACCAAACTTATTCTAAAATGTTCAAATCGAAAACGTGTTGTGTATGCAGTAGGAAAGAGTACCAGGCTTTTATACAGTAAAGAATATAAACGGATAGTTTTAGAAAAAATTATTAAACTGTCATGGAACTTATAACTATAATGACCGTGATATCGCTAACGTGTTTACAAAGGAGTACTAACATTAATTTACACTAATTTTAAACATTATCCAGTTGTAACATATTTTTGTTAAAAAGATTTAAGCCCTGCTGATTGTGTACTAGACCTCAATGATTAGGAACCGTGTTTATTTCAGTTCTAAATGGATTTTTAATTTTGAAAATTCTCAAATGTATGTTATGTAAAATATGATATATACTAGAGTAATGTATTTATAGAAGGATGTCTACAAAAGCATTATTATAGAAAATAAAATATTTTTACTCTATAACTAATAAAATATAATAATATACTGTATCTATATTTTATGGTTTAATTTATAAACATTTTATAAACTTGTGGTAGTCATCTTACCATGATATAATTAGTATATTATTTCCATGCATTAATTATAATATAAATATATTGTAATATTTCACTTTAAAGGAACAAATTTGTCCCTAATATTGCCTTGTTTTAATGTAAATTTTAAGTAGTTAATCTTCTGAGATATGAAGTAAAAACATCATAAACTTATAGGGATAAAGCAAATACCTTGTGAATGAAACAATAACAAGTTTAGAAAGTGTTTTGCTTTGTAGGTTCTTTAAACTACATAAATATACATGACAGGCAGTATTAAACTTATTTCAATATAAAATTAGGATCAAAATCGTGAATATGGTGTTAAACTTATTCTCAATATATTCTCTGTAAACCACTCTATTACATAGTTACAGTTAAATCGAGGAAAATAATTTTAACAAAAGTTTATTTATTTTAAATTAAAAGGAAAACATATTTGTCTGATATCTGGAGTAAACAAAATAAAACTATTTCAACGGCTATACTGCTATTATTTAATGGCCTTGCTTGTTTTCTACACTATTTTACCTTAGCGTGTTAATCGCTAAGGTTTTTAATTACTTTGATTACTTAACAAATAATTTTAAAATATTGTTTGTATCTATACTCTTTCAAATGATTTAGTTCCGTTTTAAAACATTTATTGTTTCCTAATTGTTGATCTGTCTCAACTGAAGTATTTGACACAGTAACCCATACCTACGCTAAATTTTATAAAAGAACTGCAGTTATTGTATAGATAATTAAACTAGGACTCGCACCCTCAGTAGGTCTAATTGACCTCTAAAATAAACTTTTATTTACTATATTTTCCTGAATTTTCTCTATTAGAACTAAATAGTAATTACTAGTATATGTAACTTATACGGTGGCCATCTTTAATTACACTAAATTATGCTTAGTCAAACTTACTTAATTCCAACTCACCTTAATAAATTCCTGAACTGTTATATGCTACACTAAGTAAACATGTTGGAGATAGGTTAACGTTGGTATCACTGTTGTTGTAAGCCGCAGGGAGACTTTCGTCCATGTGTTGTTATGTTACAGAAACTGTTCAAACAATTCTAAAAACCAACAACCAGTTTATATTCTGTCAGATATTCGAGAAAGCTCTGCTCACTGTTATGAATTGGATAGTTTAGTATACACTTTTACAATAAAAGTCTTAGCCACAGAATGATATGTAAAATTCCATTTTTGAATAAATATAATCATAAAATACTTGGAACAGGGGTTGGATTTCACAATACTTTACATATTTTAATCTTATATTTTGTAAATTTCTACAAAATTTTTAACGTTTTATTTTTTATTTATTAATTTTATATCTATAAAACATAAGATGTCTGGCATTTAATTGTATTAAAATAGATATGAAGACTTATTATTATCAATAAGTTAGAGGGAAGTAAACTTATTGTATAATGGTCGTGTAAATTACTGTTAGATTTGTTGGGTAATAAATCTTTATAGATCCAGGATATATTTTTTGTTTAGTTCTTACTTTCCATTAGACTAAACAAAAGTTGAAAATGTCACGTAAAATATTTCTTAGTTGTTATATTGAGTAATTTTCTAAATAAAATTGCAGCAACTTAATATTAAAAATGTAGAAGTAACATTTCCTGTTTTTTAGATTAATATGTTGGATGTAATATTTAGACTTCACCAAGAGATTAAATGGGTGTAAAAAATGTTTAATATTTGGTAACATTCAAGGAATACCCATTAACCGTCGTTAAGAGAAAGATTTATTTTGATAAACAATTTATTGTTAGTTCTAATTTATTTACAAAAACTGTCCTAATGTGGAAAAATTACAGAAACCTAATACAAACAATACTTTATTCTGAAATATCTTAAATAAAAATGTGCAATCCACACACAAAGTGGCTAGAAACGGAAGCCACGGGCAATGTTTGTCTTGTGTTATTGCTGTTCTACCACAGACACTCTTCAAACACTCCAGAACAAACAACCAGTTAATATTCTGGGGTGGGCTACTGACACTGTTATTTTACACTTCTGTATGAAACGATTAACCTTTAAACACGTATTTCCGAATTGCATCATGTTTTAAACTCAGTTGTACTAAGTCAAAATATTAGGTAACTTAAGTGTTTCCGATATACCTACGCGAACCATGAATTGGGATAAGCATTTGTCTACGTACAAAATTGATATGTAAGTTTTTTGTTTCCTGTAATAGGGTTATCAAAAGATCTGTATTTTGGTCTTTCTGTATGTGTGTATATGTATCGGTTTTTTAAATTTTACAAGGAAATTCAGCGAAGTCTTACGACACTTGTGTCGTGTACTGCTACTTTGCATTTTATTAATAGTACGGATAGAAAAAATATTAGCTCAACTAGAGAAGAAACGTAGCTGTATAATTATTTGCAAATAAAATTCTAATCTAAACAAAATTTAAATTATCATAGAAAATTAAGTAATAATTTATTTTAAGAATGACTGGAAGTCTACGAGTAAGATGTAGTTAATAGCGGTTTAAAAATTTAATTGTTATAAAAAAATATAAAGAAATTACTTTCAATCCTTAAAAAATTTTAGATTCTATACTTAATATATATGAGTAATCTTTTATCATAGATTATACACTTTGAAGATTGCAAGAATCAACTATCTATAAATGTTACTTTAAAATAGGTGAATATTATTTTCACAATAAAATAAACATGTCTATTTGATGTGTATTGGCCTATTTAAACAAGTGTACGTAATCTTGGAGATCTTATAAATGACGAAGGTCCAGTATAAATGCTGCAGAATCAGTTGATGGAGCCTCGAACAATACTCAGTTGAGAATAAGAAATGTTAATGATTAGCATTATGCACATTTACATTCTAAAAGTTGAGCAGTCAGGAGGCACAATTTAGTATGGTTTATTTACAAATATACAATTTGATTCTGTTTACAAAAGTATATTTACTAACTATACATTACTGAAAAATAAAATTAAATTATAATATAATGCACATAGATATTTATAGATTGACGTTGTTAAAATATTTAGTGATATGTTTAGTCCCTCCTATACGATATACTGCATCATAAATAAAATTAAAATTAAATACCCAATAACCAGGATTAAATATAAAATTTCTACTTCTATATTTTAGTAATAGACGTCATAGCCTAACTTACAAAACAAAGCATATGAGTATTAATACTTTTCTAATCAATAAGAACAATAAGCATAAAAATATATTTAGTTAACGTCCCGTATTATTAATAAAGAAATAAGTCTCCTACATCAGAAGTAGATGGGAACAATATTTGAGGAGTGAAAAACGGAAAACGTACAGAACAAGCAAGACTATTAACTAATAATATAATATTTAACAAACACACACACACACACACACACACACACACACACACACACACACACACACACACACACACACACACACACACGCACACACGCACACGCACGCACACACACACACACACATATTTTTTCGTGTAAGTTCTTATATCTGTTCCGGTTTATACCACAGGTCCACTCCTCCACCTGAATAAGCTAAAAAAATGTTAAATAGAAATCTAAAATCGTGTTCTAGAAATTTTACTATTTATCTATCTATATAGCTGAATAGAATCTATAGCTGTTTGCTTCTACTTTCTTAAGCTGTTAAATCAATCTATTTGAAATGTCTGCTACGACGAAAAATCTTCTACTCTACAAAATTGACGGTAACACAGTCTTTATCTTTAATAGTCTTATTTCCAGTAACAACCAAGTGCAATTTATCATGTTTATTCAATTCTTTAATATTTTTTTCATCCAAAACAGTCAAAAATCTGTTCGGTAAGTGTACTTTATAATCTTCCAACTCGGCAATTATTGTAAACCCGAATTTATCTTTCCATTTTCTCCAGATTCAAAATTTTGTATTTCTTTATTTTCTTCTAATTCATTCAACTTCTTATATTCTTTAAATCTTAGTTCGCCAACTTCATTTAATTCCTTTAGTAGCTCCATTTAAATACAAAAAATATCTTATTTTATTTCAATTAATTTTTCGAAGCAAACTCACGAAGCTAGACCACGAAGCAAGCTCACGAAGCAAGCTCACGAAGCAAGCTCACGAAGCTAGACCACGAAGGAAGACCACGAAGCCAGCTCACGAAGCAAGCTCACGAAGCAAGCTCACGAAGTAAGCTCACGAAGCAAGCTCACGAAGCTAGACCACGAAGCCAGCTCACGAAGCTAGACCACGAAGCCAGCTCACGAAGCTAGACCACGAAGCCAGCTCACGAAGCTAGACCACGAAGCCAGCTCACGAAGCTAGACCACGAAGCCAGCTCACGAAGCAAGCTCACGAAGTAAGCTCACGAAGCTAGACTACGAAGCCAGTTCACGAAGCTAGACCACGAAGCCAGCTCACGAAGCTAGACCACGAAGGAAGACCACGAAGCCAGCTCACGAAGCAAGCTCACGAAGCAAGCTCACGAAGTAAGCTCACGGAAGCAAGCTCACGAAGCTAGACCACGAAGCCAGCTCACGAAGTAAGCTCACGAAGCTAGACCACGAAGGAAGACCACGAAGCTAGACCCACGAAGCTAGACCACGAAACAAGCTCAAGAAGCCATGAACTATCAGTAGATATGAATATGCCGATTCTAGACCACTTTTGGGACAGTCAGAAAATCAATAGAAATTCCTGTTTAAACGACAATAAACGAATCTGTAAAATCAAACAGTAACTTACGAATGAAAAATTACCAAATCTATAGCTGTTTGCTTCTACTTTCTTAAGCTGTCAAATCAATCTATTTGAAATGTCTGCTACGACGAAAAATCTTCTACTCTACAAAATTGACGGTAACACAGTCTTTATCTTTAATAGTCTTCTTTCCAGTAACAACCAAGTGTAATTTATCATGTTTATTCAATTCTTTAATCTTTTTTTCATCCAAAACAGTCAAAAATCTGTTCGGTAAGTGTACTTTATAATCTTCCAACTCGTCAATTATTGTAAACCCGAATTTATCTTTCATTTTCTCCAGATTCAAAATTTTGTATTTCTTATTTTCTTCTAATTCATTCAACTTCTTATATTCTTTAAATCTTAGTTCGCCAACTTCATTTAATTCCTTTAGTAGCTCCATTTACATAGAAAAAATATCTTATTTTATTTCAATTAATTTTTCGAAGCAAACTCACGAAGCTAGACCACGAAGCAAACTCACGAAGCTAGACCACGAAGCAAGCTCACGAAGCAAGCTCACGAAGCTAGACCACGAAGGAGGACCACGAAGCCAGCTCACGAAGCAAGCTCACGAAGCAAGCTCACGAAGTAAGCTCACGAAGCAAGCTCACGAAGCTAGACCACGAAGCCAGCTCACGAAGTAAGCTCACGAAGCTAGACCACGAAGCCAGCTCACGAAGCTAGACCACGAAGCCAGCTCACGAAGCTAGACCACGAAGCCAGCTCACGAAGCTAGACCACGAAGCCAGCTCACGAAGCTAGGAGGAATCACGCCCTGACTTATGGGCAACCTTTTTTCAGAACACCCTGTATATATATAATTTTTCGTGTAAGTTCTTATATCTGTTCCGGTTTATACCACAGGTCCCACTCCTCCACCTGAATAAGCTAAAAAAAATGTTAAATAGAAATCTAAAATCGTGTTTTGGAAATTTTACTATTTATATCATTATCAGATAATATTATCATCGGTATACAACCAATTCTTTAATATTACCGTATTTTTTATACTCTTTCACTATGTGATCCGCAATATCAAATTTTCATTATTATATTTTCCTAAGAATGTATTCTTTCATTATTACATTAATCTTACATCAATTAAAAATACACAAAATGTTTACGTAAATTAGATTATTCCACGTATATTTCGATACCAAGTGGGTATTACATCTTTTTAATAATGCCATTTCTATATCCGTGTGTTTTAGTACCGCAAATAAGTATTTTATTTCTTTTTTTTATCAAATCACGTTCCCGAAGTTTGTACTTCATTGTGTACTTCATAACCTTAAAAAAGACATCTATCACACTCTCTACTTAACATCAGTAGTGTAACAAAATAGTACTTTATTACAATTAGTTCGAATGTTGCTTTATTGTATGGAAACCTCACTCTTTATTTCATTTATGTAGCACGAGTATGGGGAATGAATCTCCTTAATGGGCCCAAATAATTAGTTTAGTTTACATGAAAATTTTTGTTCCAACTTCACACATCTCTTGGGCTTTAGCTACAATACAGAGCTTCAGAAAAACATGAACAATCCCGATCAGTAACAAATCAGTCATGTTAAATCACTGCTTGATATGAGACTGACAGCTTATCAGTCAACTTCACTGGAGCGTGATACCATGACTGCCTTGTATTGTTGAGTGCCACCTGGGTTTTAACACATGATCAAGTGATATGACGTTAATCATGCTTACTTTTTATAATTTTAACAATTATGCTGTGTTGCGTAACAAGATTTTTTGAGGTACAGTCCAGCTTGTCTTCTATTAAATAATGAACTAAAATTCTTAACATATATATATATAAACTATATACAGTTTTAAATTTATAACTAAAACCCTATATAAAGAGTACGGGTTTTAATTTTGGTGCAAGTCAGTACATACAATTCGGCTGAAAGTTAGGAAATCTTATAACTCAGTGTGATATCATAAGGATTAAAATTGACAAACGAAAGTCTTCTTTCTGTCTATATGGCAGTGAGCCTTTTTTATACTAAATATAACACATATTAATAGAGTTATGGTCTTGAAGAAATCCTGTTACACGATTCGTAGTGTGGAAATCTCCTACCTTGTTTAAAAAACGTTACTGGTACAGAAACGTAAATTTTACATAACGTATAATTAATTATTTGTAAGATTATCCTTCGTATCCTGTCGCCTTAAAGCGAATACAATGCCCTTTATCATAAATGCCACTACATAAATCATATTCATATATTCACTGTATTATTTTGTATATACCAGCTGAAATCGTTATCACTGGCAATATCTTAAAGAAAAAGCTTCGCTGATAATCCATGATACATGTAATACATCAAGTATATATCCCATACAGAGACAGAACATAAAATCTTACCCAATAGAAAAAGCAACTCATTAATACATTCTTGAAGCTCTTTTCTTATTGGAAATTATAGATAAATTTAAATCAAACTCTCCAATAATATTTTTTTTATTTTTGTCTATTTATTATTTTTTATTATTGTTGTTAAAAAACTTACATTATTGGAGAGTTTGATTTAAATTAATATATAACCCAATGAATGCTAAAATAAAAATTAAAAATTATTATGGCTATGTTCCTATTTATATTGTAAATTTTTTTTCCAATTCTTATTATATAAACACTGCTATGATTGGTTGAATGTTAATATTTAACGATGTGAAACAAACCGAACATTGTTTAAGCGTATTCATAATAATCTGCTTTTCAATTATCTAGGTTTTTATTAATATATCGATTTTAAAGAGAGAAGAAGAGAGAAAATGGATAAGAAACTTTAGTTTGGCATTAACTTATTTAATGTTTGAATATAGTCGTTTATTGCTACGATTTTAATTGCAAAGGAATATTTCATGGTATTTTAAAAGCTTGTTCAAGAAATAAATTATTTCTTATGTTTGAAAAGTAATTATGTAAAAAATTATAAAAATAAATGTTGCAAGTATTAAATTTCTTGTTTATATAAAGGATGTGTCTGGATCTCTTTGCGGGCTTATTGGGCAAAGGGTTCGTCAGGATACTTTATCACGAAGTAAAGGACACCGGGTTGGTTCAGTTACTTAGGCGCCGAATATTTTTTATTATCTCGCATAAAATATAAAATACGAGTTTAAAAAACGTAAATAGCTGTTTCATACTTGACGAAGTATAATTTAGTACTGTTCTAAGAATATAAATTAGTTTTCCTGTAACGTTGTCAAAGTGTGAATGGTAACACAGATTACGGAAAACTAAACCATGTCAATGCTTTTAATGGAGTTCGTTTACTTTATTTTAACAAACAAGTTACATGGAGTTTTTGTTTAATAATTATGATTACCCTGTATTTATTTGGGCAATGAAAAGAATGTTCGGTGTGAAAGTGGCACATATAAATGCTTGTTTATAAACGTGTTACCATCTAAAGTGTTTTAGTTTTTTTTTATAGAGAACTTGCTAATATATCTGAAATTTCCTTATGCTACTACCTTTCCTTTATTTTTAAAATATTTTTGAAATTTTACATTATATTTGTTTAAACGATAATTTATTAAAATTCCAATGGAATTTTCAAAAACCGCTTTCTTCTTAAATATTTGAACAATGCTTGCCTTTTCAGTTTTAATTTTAAATATTCACCATTTATGAAAATATTAATATAATAGTGTAGGCTTTAAGGAAATTTTTTTCTCATAAACTACAGTATAAATATACTAATATAATACTCATACAAATATACAGATAAAATAACAAAAGTAAAAAAATTCAAATCAATATGAATTATATTTATTTTGATATCTTGTACTTATTAATAAAATATACGTTATATTGTTATTACTCTTTAATTTTTTAAATGCTTCTAATCTAAGTCTTATATCAAAATTTTTGTTTGAATATAGTATTTGCAAATTACATGTAAATGTACCCTTTCAAACGCAAACTTTGAGAAAATTTAGGTTCAAAAGCAGAAATTGGTCATAAATATAAGGACAATATACTTATGAGGAGTATATAAATATGTTCCCAATAACGGAAACATTTCTTTGAAAATATAGTATTAACTAATGCTATTCACGATTTTTTTACAATTATATTATTATTAAAGATATCGTTGTTCATTGCAATGAAACGCTTTTTGTCATACAATTGTTCATTATTTTCTTTGAAATGTGCAGAGAAAATTATAGGGTTTGGATGGATGTTTTTTGTTTAAGTAGGTTTCTCCAAACACCAAAAGCAAACATAAAAAAGTAGAGTATTCTATTATTATTAAGCAAAAAATGTTTGTTTTTGAAGTTTTATTATTTATTACCATGTCTGTAATTTAATTATATTTTATTATGTTATTTATAACGTAATAAACCTGAAGAAACCTACTTTAATGTTCTTTTTTACACAAACTTTTAAAAATATAGAAAATATTTGATATTTTAAAAAACAACACACATGTTATGAACGGGCAAAAGAATCCGAAGAGAACTTTACTAAAAATATTAAACAAGAAAACTAAAGTGGTGAAATACGGTGACACAGACGGAATTTGTCATTAAGATATTCTCGCCTTTCAAAAAGAATTCATTAACGTAATGAGATTAATATTTCAATTAACATTACAGTATTGAAACAAAGTATTCGTTTGGTAGTAAAATATAATATTAAGGTTCTTCTGTCCATTTTTGGGTAATAAATAATTATTATCTCATTGTTAACATGCTAATTTCTGATTGGTTTACGACAAACTACATGAATTTTAATTAATATATCACCAAAAACTACAAAATTAAAAATACTGTGTGGGTAGAAAAAAAGTAGTTAAATTTTACTTATTTAAAATAAAATTTTAACAGTTATATCAATCGTTATAAATGGAAATTGTTTGCATTCCATTGGTATTGTCAGATACTAATATAGTATTACCATTATTTCTTGGTTTAATCTCTTCTATATAGCATACAATCCAGTAGGTCACGTCATTGCGACTTCGATTAATCATAACACTGATAGATGCCTACGTTGAAAAGCAACATGCTGTCCAGAAGTGCATTATCTAGACCTATAATATGGTCTGATTTTTTAATTGTTTTCACTGTAGTCTATTAAATTCTCAACGAAACATTTGGTAAAGTTCGAAAGATTCCTCAGTTCTAGGCGCACTCTCACACACGTCCGAGACAGGTGGTATTGGATATCTCATACAGGTCCATTGATAAATATGAGAAGAAAGACATATAAAAGAAATTATTTAAGAGATAATTTTCTTGACACGCTGGTTTCGGTATTTGTCTGTAACATACATTAGGATATGGTATAGCAAATTATAATTATCTAAAAAAACAATCACTCTAATAGCATAATATATAATTTATAATATAAAACATACAATTTTTTATTGTGTAACAAGACGTAAGTGTGTACCTGACTTGCCATGTAAACGATAATATACATATAAGATTACTTGCACAGTTGCAGAGACGTTCAACACATCGTATAATTACATTAAATTTACATCAAAGTGGAAAATGGAAAATCCCTGGAATTGGATTATTGGAAGTTTATATTTAAATGAGGTTGTTTGTTTTAATTTTTATAATTGGCATGTTAATGTAAGTATTTTAATTTTTCAAAACCCCGTAGAGGTTTCATGCGTAAGATTTTTTAAAACGTACGAAATTTTCATAAGATAGCGTCACTCATGTTCCGTGTGCTGCCCACTTTGTCCTGTGACAGACGTCTGAATATGGTTGTTCTATTTAAAACAACCTAATCTGATGTCTTAATTAACCTAATATTTGTTTTAAACACAGCCTTTAATACCGCGTGAATAAGAAAATGTTCTGCCTATTGAAACTCGTAGTGTGTAGGTGTTTTAAGATGTTAAAACATCTTGGAGTATTAAAGTTCTCAATATTTACTTGTTGGTAATTAATGAATTATCTAGATTAGGATCTTATAGGACATTTATAATTGACATCTTTCAGCTTCTGTTAGTGTCCGGACACATCCAGCTGCTGGTACTGTTACCACCCAGCTTCTCGGATTTCAGGCTTTTAGAGTTTTCCAGTAAATGAACAAAAACACAGCCACTGTAGGTCTGCCTTATAGCTCCCCCGGCACTGAAACGCCAACAATTAAAACGAATCAACAAAATTAATAAAGAAGTGCGCGTAGGGAACACGTAAGATGACATGGAATTTCGCCCACTTGATATTAAACACATTTAAAAGAAGTCATTCAATGGAAAGGAATTTCATGTGCAATGATTTAAAGTAACATTAACTCTTAAAAAATGAATCTGTAAAGGTGTATCAGCTCTCTAGGAATTAGTTTATTTAGATATTCGTATAAAAAGTAAAGTAAATCATTCCTGAAAAGATTTTTAAATTGAACTAAAGATTTAAATTCATGTTTAGCAATTTTTAATAGATTATATATTTCAAGCAAAGAATCCAAGACCATTTCCTCCATTCAAGATCTGTATGATAGTGCTAAATAACTCTGGCACCAAACATATATCAGTACGTTGAGAAATATATGTATACAAATGAAAACTCACGTTCTACAAGAAAGTATTTTTAGAATATAAAATGTTTAGAGATAATAAAATACCTGGCAAAAATTTGGTAGTTATAATGAAAACTATGAACTACAAATAAGATTATCTACTAAAAAATATACTATAATAATTGAACCAGATATGTGTCCAGCTTATGAGGATGGTTTTTTATATTCACAGTTGATGTGTTTTGTGGAACGTTTTTAAATTTAAAAACAACGCCACATTGACAAACCAATTTTAAGTGGTTCTGGTGGGAAAGATCAAACATCAATGCAGATGTTATGTCATTAAAATGAATGAGTGGTGTAATTTTCATTGGAGTACAAATACGTTGAGGGTTCCATTAGCGGCTGGGAGTTTCTAATTGTCTTAGAGATCATGTGAATGAGATACTTCGTAGTCTCTGCAGGGAAACAGGACAAACTTCCTTAAATATTATTTTTTTATAGTATAATTTTTTTAATCAAAATTTTTATTTTATTTTAGTTTTATTTCTCTACATTTATTGTAACCATATAAAATACAGTTTAGACGCAAATAACATAAGGCTTAAATATACAGTATAAAATGAAGATTAATTTATGTATATTGAAATCGTTTTAAAATTGGCTCTTCGAGAAATTGTACAGTAAACGAAATATAAGCTTTTTTAAAAAATATATCTGCAATATTATTTAAGGTGGATTTAAAAACTTTGAACCTGTCAATGAAAAACCTTTTTACATGTAGAGTCAATCTTTACTCTCATGTTTTAGTTTATTTTAAACATAAACTTGTAGTTTTGTGTCAACTAAACTCTGAGAAATACAGTTTTTACAATACCCATTTTTCTATCAGGACTTTCAAAATACGAATTCCAAAAATAGTTTTCATCATCTTAAACCGCAAGACCAACATTTAATGTTCCAACAAATCATGACAAATTATTTTGCTGGGAAAGCATTATTGACGCTTAGCACTGGAAGGTTGACAATATTTCATTTCTGTCTGTCCGTCTATCTGTTTGTCTGTCTGCATATCGTGAACTCAACAATGAACAGAACTTTAGATGTGGAATTTGCATTAAAATTCGTGTTCGATGATGATACATGTCAATTCATGGTATTTGGCTAAGCGCTACTGAACATTTTTACCTTTATCTTATTGCTAACCTTGATTCTATGGCAAAATGCCAGAACACATAAACTATCAACAGAGTGCAATGAGAACATTTTGAGATAGTAACACATGGAGTTTAATAAAAGAAGATACATACATGAAACTTTGCATGGAACCTCACCCTGTCACGCTACACAACAATAAGATGTGGAGTAATAAAAGCCCTGTATTAAGTACATTTGTATTTATACTAAAAGACATATAACATGGTGTTCCTATGCACAATAAATATGTTTGACTAACCATATACAGTGTTCCATACCAAGGAATAAATCCTTACTTATATGATACATTATAAAATTAAGTGCAATTACTAATCACGTAAACACAATTTAATAAATGATATAATCTGTAGTCAATGGTGTAACAGAGGTTGTTACAGCTCTATCAGAGACACCGATACATCAATCAACAGCGTGTTCTGACAGCATATCTAGGTTGTATATTGTGTACACAGGTGTGTATAATGTACTCATTCATACATAACAGAAAACCTTCCCCGAGCCATTCATTTGTCACTCATACTCAACTCTATCAATGGTTTAGTTTCTCTTATAGAACTGCACATCTTCCCAAACAAATTGTAATAAAAATTATCAAAATTTCTAAATTTTTTACAAGTGGCTAATTTAAACACGCACTGCTTGACCTATTTTGCTGATTTATGTTAAACAATGTAACATGCCTCAGCTACGAAGAATTTCTAGATATCCGTCGGTAAGTAATATTTACGTATTAATTAAGGTATTAAGCTGAGAAATTCTTGTAAATATTTATGCATAAAATGTTGTGTTGTATATAATATAAGTAATTAACTTTATAAAATTTACTTTTTGATAACTGTAACTAAAATTTAAGTTTAAAGTGTTAATCTCCCACAACACCTATTTAAATTTGAACTACTTGCGTTCTAATATTTATGAGAAACTTGAAATAACGTAAATTACGAAAACAACTTAATAGCTAACAGTTAACTTAGTCAAAGTTATAGCTAACTAGATCAGAAAGAGGCGTTTTTAAACTGTTTTATGTGGATATTTAACTGTTTTTTCTTTCAGAACTGCTATCACTTAAATTATATTCTACCCAAAACATTCTGCCTGATAAGATCCTATCTAAAGTTTCCGTTACTATTACTACTTGTCCTTCTCAGTTTTAGGCTCCTCCAATTGGGAACTCTTTTCTTCATCACTTGTTCTAAAACTTAGTAGGGGAAGTAATAAAGTTAGTTCGTCAAGGAACGAAATTTCATTGTCGTCAACTATTCAGGATTTACTTTTTTCATTATTTCACGTAAGACTTATAACCTGTTTTAGTAACCATATATGCCCAATGTGGGCTATCAGTGACAACTAGTTGCTTATTTGAAAACATCTATTCAATATTCTTCTACCGACTAACACACTGTGGGTTGACGTGACAGTGCTTCTGATACAGCTGTAACAACCTCGATCAATTATTGACTACAGCTCATATCGCACATTAATTTGTTTTCGACTATTCTTTCTCTGGTTTTGGACTCAATACTTTATATTTATTAGATGGGTCAAGATATAATGAAACGAAGTAAATTAACTATTCTAAGAGGAAATCAAAATGTAATTGCGTTTATTTCAAATTGTATATTACAAGGAGTAAGTACTACGTGATTACAATAAAATGATAAATAATGTGTGTATGTTTAATTTAAAAACTTATTAGAGATGTAGCCTGGGAAAGTGTTATAAATATTTTATACATATTAAAAGCTTATATTTATAACTACAACGGAGGTAGATTAAACCATAAGGAAAATACAATTAATGCAAACTGATCAAACTAATCAAAACAAACAGTAATCAATATAAATAAATAATGGTTGACACATTTTTTGCAACCCCTTAAGTCCTAAATATTAAACAGTAACAAATTGAAGTGTCTATTAAATTTCATGATTTCTGTTTCTTACTAAGCCTAACTCTCATCCTATAATAAAATATATTATTTGTCAAAGTCCTATCTGAAATATGTAGTCAATAATTTTAAATTAAGGATACATTTTATATGGATCAATCAAGGTAATAAATTGGTTGAATTGTATTTTAGATATATGATATATGCATTAATGAATATCAAATTACAATTGAATTAGGGATTAAGGCCTTAACGTATGTAACATATTCAGCTTGAGAAAACATTCGGTTTAATGTTATAAACCAAAATTTAAAAACCCATTTTATTCCAACAGTGACTATATCTACTAAGATGACGACATAGAAACTTGTTCCTTTGGTTCATTAGGAGGAATAGCATTATCTTTTCTCTGAAAGGTGTTATTACCTCATTAGTGTAGTCAAAGTGACTTTACTAGGGCATGTATACATTTATTTGCTTTTTCTGTCACTCTATTTCGGATTTCTTTCTATCACTGTCTAAGGTATTATTATTATTCTATAATTAAAAAGATACAACGTAATATTATTATGCTGATGTAAACCAAAAAGATCGTTATAAGAGTGTAAAAGATATACTGGGTGTCATCGTAGATCGAACTTAGGTTTTAGTGACTATCAACTCTCTTATCACTCGCCACAGTAAATAGTCATTATTATTATCAGAGCAATCAAACATTAGTGTATGTATATAAGTCTTTTACGTATCTTTGTAGAAAATATATATTTTTTTTAATTCACCGGTAATAACGTGTTCAACAGAATCAATTTCTTTCTAGAAGACATTTCCACTGATGTCATTGATATTAATTTTTCAATGTTAGAAGGTATCGAATATCTGCCTTTTAGCTTCTCTTTTTTCTAAAAAGTTACGCATGTCACTCAAAAACTTTTATAGAATAATATTTGTAATATTCCTAGTTGACTATCTTTTGTTTCTTTCCTTAGAATAGGATTAGTGAGATCATTCAATTTTATTCAATAAAGAAATACACTAAAGTGACAAGTGCACAAAACTAAACCTTAAAAACACTCACGGGGTTAATAAATTGACTCAATAACGATGGAGTTATATCGGATGATTTCCAAAGAGTAACCACTAGTTAGTCCCAAGAGAGTCTTTTGGGAAATAATATTCAAAATGACAAAAATAACAAATAACCCACACAATCAGGTTCGTGGTACAAGAAGGAGGAACCAGTAGCGATATAGTGGTCGGAACAAGTTTTATTTGCTACACAGTGCCAGAGAATCATGTTAATGTTAACGGGGCTGTTATGGCTGGGAATAATAAGGTATTAATTCATGCTAGTGCTTTATTATATTGTAGTTAAATAACAGATTATCTTCAAGTTTCATTTATACCGTGCACTAGTCACAGAGGGAATATTTTGACGATATGATGCTAGTTTTCTATCAAGTAATGCTCACTGTTTGGAAAAACTAAGATAATTAAGATGATTTTCCTCGGTAAACAGTCCGTTATCGCAATAGTAGTGAGCATTTCCGTTATTATTGATAAAACAAGTTTAGTAAAATCGTTGGGAATCAAGGATTTCCTTATTAAGCTTTCAGATACCTATAATATGGAGTTAGGCAAACACTGATAAAACTTTCGGGCAACATTGATGACCCTAAACCGCAACAGAAACTCAATGTCAATTAGATACCATAATATTCATTATTAGAGTATCCAAGCTTTTAATATATCACAATATGTTTAGGTGTATTATGATTAGACTATTTGGTTTATTACAATTATATAGTAAATTATACCAGCTTTAAAAATAAGGTAACTGTGAAATATTATATTTTTATGATTACAATCTATACAATTAATTGTGATAGATAATATCTAACCATCTAGTTATACCTTCTTGAATTAAGTAAATTTTACAATTTAAATGTTACATTAGTAGGCCTATCGAATACTAGGCCTATGAGATTGTTGAGTTTTATCCTGTCCAACATCCAATTAGTGCAATGTCTAGAACCTGACATTATCACAGACTTGATTCCAGGAATGTATTGTCACGTTCATCTGAAGTGATCCCAACATATTCGGCAAAGACGAATCTTGAAATGAACTCATTGATTCGTTTCGATACATCAGAGACACCTAGTCTACAAAATATAGTATAATATAATTGAAGAGGTGTACTAACTGTCTCATAGGTTGAAAGCTGAGTTGTTTGTTGGGTTGCACAACATAACAATTATTTGTATTTCTCTCTCTCTCATTCTTTATTTCTTTCTCTCGTTTCTGGGTTTCACTATTAGTAAGCGTTTTGGACATATTCCTCTTTTATCTATATATTTATCTGCCTTTTCGTCATTTTACTCTTGCTATCTCATGAACGAATTAAACTATGGACATGAGGGAAGATTATTACGTTATAGTATATGTGAAATACTCTATTGTTTACATACGTTACAGATAATGAAAATGTACCCAATACCTAATTAATAAACTTTAAGGCTTCTCAAAAAAATTCATTTGTTAGATTAACCTTTATATTTTCCCCAATGATCATAATTTGTAACCCACTTAACAAGTAAAAGGTGTAAAGCTGACTAAGGACTCAGATTATCCGAGCCCAGACACACCTGAGACGATAAGCTCATTACACGCATTTGTTACATTTTAATATCGGTGTAGAAATCTTATCTCTAATATTTCATTATGCAATATTATTAGTGGGGTATAAATTTTAAATTTTATAATTACTGTATCATTGAAATACGTTCTTAAAATGGCGTATGTTTTGATAACATAGAGAACATCTCTATGCAATGCGTTAGAGACGTTGAAGAAGTGAAGACAAAAACTATTATTTGACTAAACTTGAATATGCAACTGATATTTATACCAGGTATACATAGAAAATTAGAAATGTAATAAAGCAACGGTATTCACTGTGTAAATAAGGTAAGTCTAATAATGTAATAATAACATAATAAGTACTCAATATCTTGCGTAGTAAGTGATTGAAGTTTGAATAACTACTTTGTACATTTGCAAACTTTATAGAATTTTTATATACAAGAGTTCAAAAAGGTAACTGTCACAAATCTATTACTTTTGACAATAAATACATAAATGGAGGTTGGGAATGAAGCTTAACATACGTATAGTACCAATTACCATGTAAAACACATACATTTCAAGGTAATAGATGTCTACAGAGATACAATGTGTATAGGTCATATGGTTTCCTATCGTTAAATTACGTATATACTGTATATATATAATTGGTTACTGCCAAATTTTAGTACACTGATTGATCTGTTTTAATAATGGAATAGTAGAAAACATATATATATAATATATATATATATATATATATATATATATATATATATATATATATATATATATATAACATAACATGCAACATATAATGTTAGTTAGGTAGCCTTTTGTATTTTTCAATTTCAGACGGATAGCAAATTAAATTGTATTACTTAAGTATTTTTCTAGTGAGACAGTATTATGCAAATTATTCCATTTACTAACTTTTTGGAATACGTCCCAGTAAACTCTTTTGGAGTACGAAATAAATAGTATAATACTTCGTATGGAGCAAGAGGCTTTGCTCATGATGTTATTCTATGCAATATTTTAAGTATATTGACAGAGAAAAAACTAAACCCATCTCATCCAATTTATAATTTTTAATATCGCTGAGTCAAAACCCATACATAGAAATGCGCGAACCCCTTTTTTTCGAATAAGGTTTTATGTACAATTTAAATTCTACACATAAAGTTTATCTCAACATATTTTGCAACTTGATATGCTGCATTTGTGCCCAAATTCATATATCTATGCCTTCGAAGATGTATTTATTACGTAAATTACACGCTGCCATAATGCTTTCTCTTAGTAAGATGCTAAATAAATTCTCCTACACTCAGCCTAATGCCATAGAACGACATCACTATCATTAAAGTCGATGCTTATTTATACATATAATAAGGCTTCATTTAAATCTCCAAATCTATAGTACAGTGCGGTCACAAGGTATCGTGCGGTAAGGCAAATATACCGATATTTAATGCTTATAGCCCCTCGACTGATAGGCTTTGCTAATGCTGATCGCCCACTCATATTACATATTTTAACAATTTTTTGATCGGTGAATATGACAAATACGAAACAAATACACAATGTTTATAGTAGATAAACATAGCATTACAAATACAAAGTTTACTATTACAAGCTGTATCATAATCACCGATACATCAATCTACAATCTACAGCATATCGGACAGCACGTCTAGGTTGTATACTGTGTACAAAGGTGTGTAATATTAACTTGTTCGTAACAAAATAACTTCCGTGAGCTATTTATTAATTTGTCCTAATACCATATGCTTAGTTAACTTGCTCAGAAATACTGAACTTTTAATGCTTTAAATTTTCCTAAAAGATAAAAAGTGTTGTGATAATTAAAATTAAGATTTAGTTACGTTCATAACCTGTACCAGTTATAATGAATTAAATTAACCCTTTGAAGCACAGTGGCATTATAGTGAAACCACCTATGTTTTTATTTCTATTCCTTTCCCGCATAGTGGTGCATATACGAAACCACCTTCCAGAAGTGATTTAGGGACGCATTCTAGCGGCAAAATTACGTAACCGCTCCACTAGATTTCGCCCAAATCCCGGCAGGAGCGTTGTTTGCCACGACTGGGTGAAAGAAGAGTCTATGCCTTGACTGAGTGTGACATATTTGTATTTCTTTTGTGCTTTGATCACTTTTGGTAAGTACAAACATATATTTTCAGTATAAATGTACTTGAATATATACATATAAACTATAATAATTAGATTTGAGATGCCAGGCGAATAAATATTAGGCGTTATTGTGGTGGTTTCACCACATGACCACCATGCATTTGGGGTCGGCCGTCGTTTATACTACGTACCAGTTGCTAAACCTGTTTATATTGTTATTTTTACTATATAAAACTACTTATTACATTTTTTTACAACTGCTTATTGATTTCAGGGGGTACTATAACCATGGAGAACAAATCCATAGAGGCTTGGCTGGCGGGAAACTGAAGACATCCCATCTGACCCTGAATCAGAGGACGACGAAGATCAAGTATACCCGGATGTTGCTGAAGGAATATACACAGTTGCAGAAAATGGAATCTTAGAGGTAGATTATTTGGACCTAGCCCAAACAGCTGAAGGTAATGAAATCCCGATTTTTAATTAATTAATGAAAAATGACTTTCAAGATAATCATAGTGCAGAGGGGGTAGAGCCTGGCATTCCCGAAGGTAATGCAGTCTTGGACGTTCAAAATCAGCCTATGGACGTTCAATTTGATGAGGACTCTGAGCCTTTGGCTAACAGACTTTACAAAGACAGTGTTACGTGGTATCAAAAGTACTACTCACCCAATAAGTCGTATGATTTCAATGAACGCACAGGTCCCCTAATTGACGCTTCAACCCCAGTTGATGTGTTTTTCAGCTCTTTTTCCCGACGATCTAGTTGACAAACTTGTGTTTGAAACCAATGTTTACGCTACCTAAATAGGTGTGGGGCGTTATCAGATTTCCAACAACAAGGAAAGAAATGAAAGTGTTTCTAGGCCTAAATATCCTAATGGGAATAAAAAAAACTTCCCTCCTAACCGTGATTAATGGTCTTTCAGAGGCAGATTTGAGAGATGACTACATATCTTCATACATGTCTGTGAACAGATTTGGCTGGCTTTTAACAAATTTACATATAAACAATAATAATGACATGCCCGAACGAGATTCTCCTAATTATGACAAACTATATAAGATCAGGCCTATCCTAAAACAAGCTTCAAGAAACCTACAAAGCATACTATGCTCCATCTCGATTTCAATCAATTGATGAGAGAGCATGATTCCATTCAAAGGTCGGAGTGGAATCAAGCAATATATGCCAGATAAGCCAACCAAACGTGGGTACAAAGTTTGGGTGAGGGCTGATGAAAAGGCTTTATCAGCCAATTTCAAATCTACGAAGGTAAAAAGGGCTGGAATAGTTGAAAAGAATCTTGGGCAAAAGGGTAGTAACAGAACTCACTGAAGAATTAGTAAATAAGAATTTATGTTAATATATTGTGACAATTTTTTTAGCTCAGTCAATCTAATGATTTACTTACAGAAAAACAATATTCAAGCTTGTGGTACAACAAGAGCCTGACAGACAAATTTTTTCCAAAAGAGTGTTTTGCCTGAAGGGAAACATATGAATCAAGGAGAACATGACTTCATGTCAAACTATGACTGGAATTGTAGCTGTCGAATGGGAAAGACAAGAGAGGTATCTACTTTCTTTCTAATTACCACAATCCTAACGAAGTGACAACTGTAAACAGAAAACAGGCAAACGGTGAAATTGTAGCTGTTCCATGCCCTATATTAGTAAAGGACTACAATGCTCACATGGGCTATGTCGATAAGGCAGACATGTTGAAATCTACCTACTCAATAGATCGCAAGTCCAAAAAGTGGTGGCACAGAATCTTCTGGCACTTTCTGGACACAACCATAGTAAACTCTTTTATCATATTTTCATGCTATCCCAGGGAAAAACCACTGACACTAAAAGAGTTTAGGAGAAGCGTGTCAAAAGCCCTTCTGGGAGTACCTCGTGGAGAGAAACTAGAGGAAGACGAAGTTCTTCAACTCCAATCAACAACTACAAACCAAAGGTTCCACAAGAACTTCGTTTTACGGAAAATGCACACATGCCAGTAAAGAGGAACGTCTCGACGTTGTGCTCAATGCTCCAGCAAAGAAGAAGTTCATCGGTCGAAATGGGTATGTGAAACGTGTGGTGTTGCCCTTTGTTTGAGTGAACTAAAAGATTGTTTCCGAGCCTATCACCGAAAGGAATAAATAAAAAGTGTCCACATATGAAGTAATAATAAACATTATCAACACAATCAGTTTTGGATTGTTATAATAGTCATTTATTGATTGTATTAAATAAAAGTTGGTGGAGAAAATTTAATTTTATTTGCATACACCCAAAGACCGTACTTGCATAGTGGTTATGCAGTGAAACCACCTCAAAAATAAATATAAATTATGATTGACAAAATCTAAAAATAAATGTTACTGTACTTACAAAGGTTATTTCTATAGGGAAACAATATAAAATCACTAAAATATTCATTTTTTGTAAACGTGCTTCAAAGGGTTAAAATAACATTTAATCCAACCAATCCCATTTTTGCTTGTTACAAAAGCATCCAATTCCTGTCTAACTGTGGTAATATCTGATAGAAAATTTGTCTCTCTCAGCCACTCTCGTAAATTATTCTTATAAGTGTTAATTTTATATATAATAAATTATTAAGTCGTACATTTAAACATATTGTAGTGTATAATAAAATAAAATTAACTGAATTCATATATTTTTGTATTTTTTTCTGTTATTTTCATGTAATACATTTCCTCCCACCTCATAAAGAGAATAAATTTCAATCCTCAAAACGCTTGTGTATGCGTTATGACATTTGTTATTTACAACCAGTAGTAAAACAACAAACTATTAACCCCCTGGTGTAAAGCATTTTTTTATTTTTTTATTTATTGCCTCAGCTTATAGCTAATTATTATACCGTTATTCTACACGAGTTCGTATTGAGATTCGTGATTGTTAAGTATCGTTGTAGAAGTTTTCTCCGACTCTTCATAGTCAACATCACGTAGAGGTTATCTTAAGACTTTACCATTTAAGCGATTTGTTATAAATAAAATCAATTTAATTATAAATTAAAATTTGTTTACGCTTTAAAATAAATCAATTACAGTTAAAAATCAGAAAAGACTTTTCTTGTCTACATAGGTAAAGTATAAATTATAGCTCTAATTTAAAAAAAGGAAATTGATTGGCAGAGATTAAAAAAATCTATTCAAGAACTTTTTCGTGCTCATTAATGAAATGTATATAGGAATCTAAAACATTATGTAGTAGGAACATTTAAAATGCTATGTTTTTATATTTTATACGTAGTTCTAAAAATACTGTTTTGAGTTGTAAACGAAGACACCATTATTATTTTGTAAAATTTCATCAAGAATACAGGAATACTTTTTAATAAAAATTTTATTAAAAAGAAAAGATTGGACTAGATTTTATTGTATTTATGTAATCATCTGATCAATTAATTATTGAGAATACGCTAAATATTAAATCAGTACATATATTTTTCTTGTAATGTTATCTTGATGGAACGGTTTTGTTCAGTTCTTAGTTTGACTATCCTCGGCGGATTAAAAAATAATTTATTTTATACTGTAAAATTACAACATTTACCACACATTGAAAATTCTTAAAAATATTGCATGAATAAGTTTAAATATCTGACTCAAAATGGTCCCCAAAGTTATGTAAATAGTGTAGCTAAGTAAGATCCGGAAAATTTACAGATCATTTAAACTGAAGAATATCCCACGTTTCCTGAGAGCTAAATGGGCTATTCAGTTATCCGAGACGGGGGTACACAAATTGAAATGTCTGGGGCTAATATATAGAGTGTATCCATAACCCAAGTGTTGAATAATAACCCACACCTGGGCCCTCCTACACTTCACCAGTCACTCTCTCTCTCTCTCTCTCATTCCAACAGTAACAGTAGGTTGGAAAGGTGCAGTTTTAGTTTGTTACTCCCTTTAACTCGGAATGTGTTCTTCACTCGAGCACTAAAGAGCAGAGAGTTATAACACATACTTCATATTTTTATATTAGGCAATAAAATGTTTAGTGAATTATTATATTCATTTATTACAATAACAGTTTTAACGCACTAATTTGTAAAGTCTTACAGTAGAATGATATTTAAATGGAAACTCTCAATTCGATTAATTGTTTAGTTATTTTTGAAATTTATTAATTATTAAACAAAATATAAATTTTATTCTTATTTTTAAATAGCATTAAATAATAAACTTAGAACACTAAAAAAGTAAATATTATTAATTTGGTATATAATATAAGTATACAATTGGTATCTCTACAATTTTAAATCGGCTGGATAATACCACTCAGGGAGTATTCTGCTGATGTGTGTTTCGCCCTCACTTCATGATTAACGCAAAATTAAAGTCCACGATACGAGAGCCAATTCGTAGTCTCTAAGCATACTATCTTGCTTTTTTGAAGTCAGTAAATGAATTTCTCTTAAAAAATAAACAGTCCGTCAGCCGCGATTCATTTGTTTATGGTCGAAATTTTAAAGCAACAAAAGGGTTATAAGTAAGAAATAAAATTCTTTTTAAGATTCTATTTTAATAAATATTATAGTTACAATTATTTTGGGCTAGCAGACAGACATCCACAAATGCAATATCTTTTTACGATAATGCCATACGCTAGTTTATTTTCAAGCCTGTCCCTCGATGGGCTGTAAACGAACTGAGACAATCATATGACAAGTAATGTGACATGTTAACTACCCGAATTGAGCTACAAAACTTGAAATGTTACATAGAATGTGGGCGAGGAATGTTATTTGACGCGTGACATATGACGTGGTGTACTCCTATAGTATATGTCGATATTAAAAGATACATGGCGAAAGGGTCAATATTTTCTATTATTAGTTTTAACTTAACATAAATAACTGTATGTTCTCTCGCCCATTCTAATCTAATAATATCTCCATTATGTTGTTAACACATCGTTTTACACATATTTATAAAATAGGCTGATTCACAAAGTTTATATTCGTAGAAAATTTCAAACTTCTTTTATTTTAATAATAATCTGAAATTTTAATTTTCGTATGTACTTTTTTTCTTAGTACAAAATAAGCTTAATAAATCTACATTAAGCGAATATCTTTCCCTCGATATTTAATATTTAAAGATCACATTATAAAGCCTCTTCTCCTCATATGTTTTAATGTTCTTTAGAAGACTTGTGGTGCTGAATAAAGTTCATATTGTCTATCTTTCTACCTCCATTTCTCGCACGAATATAAAGAACAAAAATTACTGATAGAGAAATTGTGCATGCAGTCTCATTTACATACAAAATTGATAGTATTTTATTATTCTAAATTATTGAAAATTTAGATATAAGTATGCTTTAAATATATCTACTACAAAATATTCTAGATTCCGGTAAAATTTACTTTCGTGGCGACGAATAGGTTCATAGGGATTATTAACTCTCGTAACTCTGCCAATCTGTAATTTTCAATAGAATTAAATTTAGAGCTTTAATTTATACTTATCTCGTCTTGCAGGCAAGTGATAATTTTTTAAAAATTTTAAATTAAATTAGTTTTATTTGAAACATAAATTGAAATGAATTTTTAGTTTCTATTATACTTCCAAATAAACCATCGCATATAACAAATTTTAACAGAAACAAATACTAAAAAGATATAAATTCAGTTAATTCTATTTTTTAGTATACAATATATAAGTACTTATAAGTCGGCTTAATACTTGTTGTAATATGCAAAATTAACAAGTATAGGCATCGTTATCGGGAGTTCGTCTTCGTGGCTGAGGGAGACAAATTTTCTAACAATATAATCACAATTAGATAGTAAGTGTTAGCTGAATTTAGCCAAACAAAAATTAAGAGGTGATCGATTATTAATATTTTATAATGTTATGATATTTTGATCATATTTATCATAATATGTATAGATTATGAACGTAACTAGAACTTACTTTTAATTATCACAATACATCTTATCTTTTTACGAAGATTTAAAGCATTAAATCTGTAGTTTTTCGAGTCGATAGTGGTGCATAATCATTTGACTGAACGTAGGCGAATATTGTTTTATTGATTTTATGGTTAACAACGATAGAAGCAAGACAATAGATGCGTAAAACAACTGTGTACAATAATTTGGTATGCAACTAGTGACACTTTTATCCATAGAAAACGCAAATGTAAAATATTAAATAATGAAGTGTATATAAATTGAGTTACAATATTCTAGTTCATAGCACTCTTTCGATGCAGTATATTTTGCAAGCATCCGGAGCGTTTTACATGAACACAGCTAAAACTTAACATAGTGAAAGAACATTATATTATTTTAATTCTGTTAGCTAAAAATAATGTTTCTTTTGCATACCGGGGGATGTACAAATTGTCTTCAAGATTATATGTCGGTCCATCCGTCTAAAATACTCGTAGAGAATGAGGTTTATAGATTTAAAATTTCTCATGTAAACTTATTGAAGCCTGTCACTCGATAAATCATTCTTGTTATAATATGAGTAATATAAGCAGAATATTCTAGAACGTAGCTGCATTAAAATGTGATAAACAATGGCAGGCTTCGTAAAATTATATCCTATCATGTTTGCAGCGTTATTGGTTTTGTTATATACATCCATGTTTATAGCTAAGCGAAAACATAATAGTCGACACAATGGGAGGGGGTTTTATATTCCTACAGATGGCAATAGATTATAGATAATGAATTATATATTCAAATTGCCTTTCTATTTTTGAAATTGACTTTAAATACTAAACAACATACATATATATATATATATATATATATATATATAAAAGTAAATGTATAATATTTAATAAAATATTTTAATACAATGACCATTCGAAATTATCTTTCTTGATATATAATGATTTTTTCTTGTAAAGTAGAAATCTGAAAAAAAATATAAAACACGTGATTTAAAGCAAATATTTAAAATAATAAGTCCAAAATTATATATATATATATATATATATATATAAATACACACACACACACACACACACACACACACACACACACACACACACACACACACACACATACACACACACACACACACACACACATATATATATATATAATATATATATATATATATATATATATATATATATATTGTATATGTTTCACTAAGTAGTGTATTAAAGGACATCTTGTTAATTTGAGTGTTTCTAAAAGAGTCCACAAAATACACAAAAACCAAAGATCATTATTTTGAGGACTCATTTAGAAACACTCAAATTAACAAGATGTCCTTTAATACACTTAGTGTAATATTTTCTATCGTAGTTTACAATATCACTGAGGATTCTACTTTAATGTTAGCACAGGAGAAACAGATTTTTTTATTTCAGTGCCATTTTTTTATTCATTGACCTAGTGTTATCTACCGAATACCTTTCATCACTAATATAATTTTCAGTAAAATGTTTACTTGTACATGTCTCAATTGGTAAGTCAGAGTGATAATATTTTCTAATTCAACGTGATATCATCGAATCTGTAAGCACTGCAACAACAACAGTCATAAGTATTTTTATTTCTGTCAATATTTGCATTTACCTAAATATCACAAATCAATAATAACAAACTTAAATTCTGTGCACAGTGAATTTAAAAACATGAATTGAATTAATTAAATATAATTATTAATATTACACCAGAAGAATGCAATTTCATTGAGAATTTAGTAGATACAAATATTTTATGTATTATTATAGTGAAAACACACTACACATACCTTTTCACATTGCAATGCGTTACAGTATGTGAACTCCCATAGTCAAACAATGATTATTAAAAAAAGATACGTTATAGTACATGTTCCTTTGACTCATAAGGAGATGAAGCAGTGTCCTTTCTCTGAAAAGTGCCTTTACCTCATTAGCCTAGTCAAAGTGACTAGCGTCCCGACCTACATCATGTATACATTGCTTGCTTTTCGAGTCACTCTGTCTCATCAAGTATTGTTATTTTTAGCATTTTGTACCAGGCGATTGTTTTCTGCTTTATGCTGATATACATATCAAATATCTTTATAAATTGTACTTTACTATAATAAAATACTGGAAAAAGTTTAATATGTTCCAACCATAGTAATATCAAAATATATCTATATTATATAAGAGTAATTGTGTCTCTTTGTTCGCTCGTGCGAGTGTTACAAAATCACATAAAAACTACAAGACCGATTGTATCAAAAATCTTCAGGGACATTATTAGAGTCTCTGATTAATACATACTTCTATTCTCATTAATTTTCAGTTTTACTTCGGAATAAGCTCGACTATTTAGGCAAATTGCCTCTGTTTCTTAATCAGCATAAAGTAGACGTGTTTTATAAATAAAATGTGCCTTGCGAACAAATAAATTTAAAATCAAAATACAATGTTATATTATTTATTTTTTATTTATTTTTAATGTTATTAAAAGCATAGAGTAAGTTTAAAAACAAGAAAAATTCTTATTTTAACACTTTCTGCAATTAGTTATAAGTAAACGTTTAGTAAAAAATGCTCTTAATTGTAAATGCTGTCAAATATTAAAGACTATATTAAAATTTAGCTATTGCCTAAAACTTGAAGAAATCTTTAAACTTCATTATACAACTTTCGCGGGTTGGATGTTATCTAATAAAATATCTACTATTTTATTCCTTGTTTCATCACTATTCTACATTGATACATTCACATCACTGTTTATATGTAATATTTTCTTGAAACAAGAATGACGGAATAGTCTATACACTACACATTTATGGCAATATAAGTAATAAAAGAGCATAAATATCATGTGTTCACTATTCACTCTACAGTCCTTTGTTATCAGACCAATATTTGAAAGTGATAAGCGCCGCTGTTTCCATTGTAAGTGGTTTCATATTTACGACCATATTAGCATATCTCTGCTCTAATATGTGGGAACCACGGAAAAGTTAATGTGGGTACAACCAATTAAGTTTAAAATGTAAGGACGTTTTTAATAAACTATCCTCAACACTGGTTATAAAACCAACATCACTATGTGTGACGATTATCGTGAATAAAACTACAAGATAGTAGCGTGCCAAGTGACAGGTAACAGAGTTTACTGCGATTGTTTTTAATGCTTAAAACGTGTTTGTCATCAAAACCCCATGGAGTGACATGCACCATCATTGAACTTGGCGTTGTCATGTAGAAATAAATATATTTATACAAAGTTTCAATTCTACAGGGTCTTTCGTTCTGGAAACATTGTACAGGGATAAATACAGAGAAAAATTAAATGTGAAAAGGCTATTGTTTTTTAGTATGCCAGTTGTATTATACTGAACCTATAATAAAAATTAAACGAAAAATACCTAATACATCTAAGCAAAAAGTTGATATCTTTGAAGGTTTTATGAAACTACTAGGAAAGCACAATTGAAATAACCTGTTACTCAAATCTGTTTTTATGATTGCTCATAATTTCCAGTTTTATAATATAATAATAAAACAATATATTTTAACAGGAACACTTTTCTTTTTACTCGTATTTATTTATCTATAAAAAAATAGCTGGCTTTTTGGTAATATTATAACATTTAACATACGACACAAGTAATATAATTAGAAAACTTTAAATATTTTTTTAAAATTACTACAATATTTCTCCTTCTAAGTTATAATTTCTATAAAGTTAGGTCCTGGATAAAAGTAGGAGCACAGGTGCTCATAACGCAGGTATTCCTATGCGCCAGTAAGTTAATAGTTTACCGGAACCTTTGGGAGCCGGGATATTGTGGGCTGGTAAATGTACTTTAAAAATAAAATTCTCAGAAAATCTGATATTTTAAAAGTTGTTGTTTCATTATTCTATTAAGAAAGACCCATATATCAAAGATGATATCATCATGGATGAACTAGGTTATATTAAACTTGGAATGCTACTGTATTTAAAACAATGTAAGCTAATAATCATTAATAATTATTTGGTTTATCTAAATACAGCATAAATTATATTATTAGCCAAGAATACATTTACTTTAACTTAAAAGCAATTCATAACACTTATATTTGAGTGACCTAAAACCAAAATTAACTTTATTTTTTTTCTAGCAATTGAGAATATTGCTGTGAATGTTTGATAGAATATTTCCATATTTATATCGAAATGGTTTTGGTTCAAGTTAAAATTTATTTTAAAGGTATCTTAAGTTTCAAAGTGCTTCTTTTACTACAAACAAGATCTAATATGGCGTCATATTAAATCTTCGAAACTTAGATGATCTTTATTCTTACTTGCCAGAAGAACCTCTAGGCCTCTATAGTTCCAAAGCGCATCTTGTCAAAACGATTTTGCAGTCATATATGCAAATGTCTTACCCATATTATGCATTACCATATATGCAAATTGTCTTATTGTTCTTCCCTTTCTGCTGATACCTGAACATTTGGTACAACTGATATCATTAATAAATTAACTGGTAATATTTTAAAGGTTTATTGTTTTAAACGTAACCTGTTTGCCCGTACATAGTCGTGTGGGTTTTATCTCAAAATTAATTAATTAAAAAAAAGAATCCCTTATTCATAAAAAAAATTATTCTCTGTTTCAATAACGTCTCCTTTCCATTTTTCAGTTACAAAGTGTCATTTCAGCACATTTTTACCTATATTTAAAATATATTCATTACTATAAAGTTGTTTTTGAGTTTTTTGTTTACCGTTATATACTAATTAAAATCTCGATATCAATTACAAATAAATTATTAATGTTGATGTTAAGCTGAGATACACTAGAAAAACACTTCGACCTTTTAGTTACAAGTTGCGCGGGCTGAATATTATCTAATAATATATCAATTGGATTTATTCTTGCTTCAGCATTTATTCAAGTTTAGAATTAATATGTAGATGTGCTAATAATTTTGTTAAATTAACAAAAAAATCCGACATTTTTAGATACTTTAACTTTAAATTTTATCCACTTAATAATGACCATGAAATTTAGAGATATTGTTAATTGGGGGTAGAGTGACGATATTGTCCCCTTGTGGCACATACACACCCTATCATGTACATTCTAAACCCTAACCCTCCTATAAACAGCTAAAACCAATTATTTTACCACAATATAGTAATTTCAATTTTTATAGCATATACAAAATACATTAATATTGAGGATTTTAAGCTGAGATACACCTGAAAACACATGATTCTTTAATAAGCAACTTGGAAATGTTGTATATTATTTATTAAAATCAGTGTATTTATTCCTTATTTTCATCACTTTCCAATTGATATATTAACATCAATGCTTGGATATAAAATTCCCTCCTTACAGCAATGTTGGAATCATAATATGACCATACGATTTGATTTTTTATATTCCGAAATAATCCATAAACCATCCACTACACATTTATAGCAATATAAAAGAACATAAAATATGATATTTCTTAAACGTTTGATATTCACTCAACCGTTAGCTGCTATCAGACCAATATTTCAAAGTGATAAGCGCCGCTCTTTCCATTGTAACTGGTTCAAAATTTACGACCATATTAGCATATCTCTGCTCTAATATGTGGGATCCATGGAAACGTTAATGTAGATACGTCCAATTAAGTAAAAAATGCAAGGAGTTTTTTATAAACTATTTCTGACACAACTTATAGAACCAACATCACTATGTGTGACCATTATCGTAATATAAAACTATAAGGTAGTAGGGTGCTACACCAAGTTACAGGTAACAGTGTTTAATGCGATTGTTTTCCAAAATGCAAGGAGTTTTTAGAAACTATTTCTGACACTACTTATAGAACCAACATCACTATGTGTGACCATTATCGTGATATAAAACTATAAGGTAGTAGGGTGCTACACCAAGTTACAGGTAACAGTGTTTTAATGCGATTGTTTCCAAAATGCAAGGAGTTTTTAAAAACTATTTCTGACACTACTTATAGAACCAACATCACTATGTGTGATCATTATCGTGATATAAAACTATAAGGTAGTTGGGTGCTATACCAAGTTACAGGTAACAGTGTTTACTGCGATTGTTTCCAAAATGCAAGGAGATTTTATAAACTATTTCTGACACTACTTATAGAACCATCATCACTATGTGTGACGATTATCGTGATATAAAAACTATAAGGTAGTAGGGTGCTATACCAAGTTACAGGTAACAGTGTTTACTGCGATTGTTTCCAAAATGCAAGGAGTTTTTATAAACTATTTCTGACACTACTTATAGAACCAACATCACTATGTGTGACCATTATCGTGATATAAAAACTATAAGGTAGTAGGGTGCTATACCAAGTTACAGGTAACAGTGTTTACTGCGATTGTTTCCCAAAATGCAAGGAGTTTTTATAAACTATTTCTGACACTACTTATAGAACCATCATCACTATGTGTGACCATTATCGTGATATAAAACTATAAGGTAGTTGGGTGCTATACCAAGTTACAGGTAACAGTGTTTACTGCGATTGTTTCCAAAATGCAAGGAGTTTTTATAAACTATTTCTGACACTACTTATAGAAACAACATCACTATGTGTGACCATTATCGTGATATAAAACTATAAGGTAGTAGGGTGCTATACCAAGTTACAGGTAACAGTGTTTACTGCGATTGTTTCCAAAATGCAAGGAGTTTTTATAAACTATTTCTGACACTACTTATAGAACCAACATCACTATGTGTGACCATTATCGTGATATAAAACTATAAGGTAGTAGGGTGCTATACCAAGTTACAGGTAACAGTGTTTACTGCGATTGTTTCCAAAATGCAAGGAGTTTTTATAAACTATTTCTGACACTACTTATAGAACCATCATCACTATGTGTGACGATTATCGTGATATAAAACTATAAGGTAGTAGGGTGCTATACCAAGTTACAGGTAACAGTGTTTACTGCGATTGTTTTCCAAAATGCAAGGAGTTTTTATAAACTATTTCTGACACTACTTATAGAACCATCATCACTATGTGTGACCATTATCGTGATATAAAACTATAAGGTAGTAGGGTGCTATACCAAGTTACAGGTAACAGTGTTTACTGCGATTGTTTCCAAAATGCAAGGAGTTGTTATAAACTATTTCTGACACTACTTATAGAACCATCATCACTATGTGTGACCATTATCGTGATATAAAACTATAAGGTAGTAGGGTGCTATACCAAGTTACAGGTAACAGTGTTTACTGCGATTGTATCCAAAATGCAAGGAGTTTTTATAAACTATTTCTGACACTACTTATAGAACCATCATCACTATGTGTGACCATTGTCGTGATATAAAACTATAAGGTAGTAGGGTGCTATACCAAGTTACAGGTAACAGTGTTTTACTGCGATTGTTTCCAAAATGCAAGGAGTTTGTATAAACTATTTCTGACACTACTTATAGAACCATCATCACTATGTGTGACCATTGTCGTGATATAAAAACTATAAGGTAGTAGGGTGCTACACCAAGTTACAGGTAACAGTGTTTACTGCGATTGTTTCCAAAATGCAAGGAGTTTGTATAAACTATTTCTGACACTACTTATAGAACCATCATCACTATGTGTGACCATTGTCGTGATATAAAACTATAAGGTAGTAGGGTGCTATACCAAGTTACAGGTAACAGTGTTTACTGCGATTGTTTCCAAAATGCAAGGAGTTTTTATAAACTATTTCTGACACTACTTATAGAACCATCATCACTATGTGTGACCATTATCGTGATATAAAACTATAAGGTAGTAGGGTGCTATACCAAGTTACAGGTAACAGTGTTTACTGCGATTGTTTCCAAAATGCAAGGAGTTTTTATAAACTATTTCTGACACTACTTATAGAACCATCATCACTATGTGTGACCATTGTCGTGATATAAAACTATAAGGTAGTAGGGTGCTATACCAAGTTACAGGTAACAGTGTTTACTGCGATTGTTTTCCAAAATGCAAGGAGTTTTTATAAACTATTTCTGACACTACTTATAGAACCATCATCACTATGTGTGACCATTATCGTGATATAAAAACTATAAGGTAGTAGGGTGCTATACCAAGTTACAGGTAACAGTGTTTACTGCGATTGTTTCCAAAATGCAAGGAGTTTTTATAAACTATTTCTGACACTACTTATAGAACCATCATCACTATGTGTGACCATTGTCGTGATATAAAAACTATAAGGTAGTAGGGTGCTATACCAAGTTACAGGTAACAGTGTTTACTGCGATTGTTTCCAAAATGCAAGGAGTTTGTATAAACTATTTCTGACACTACTTATAGAACCATCATCACTATGTGTGACCATTATCGTGATATAAAACTATAAGGTAGTAGGGTGCTATACCAAGTTACAGGTAACAGTGTTTACTGCGATTGTTTCCAAAATGCAAGGAGTTTTTATAAACTATTTCTGACACTACTTATAGAACCATCATCACTATGTGTGACGATTATCGTGATATAAAACTATAAGGTAGTAGGGTGCTATACCAAGTTACAGGTAACAGTGTTTACTGCGATTGTTTCCAAAATGCAAGGAGTTTTTATAAACTATTTCTGACACTACTTATAGAACCATCATCACTATGTGTGACCATTATCGTGATATAAAACTATAAGGTAGTAGGGTGCTATACCAAGTTACAGGTAACAGTGTTTACTGCGATTGTTTCCAAAATGCAAGGAGTTTTTATAAACTATTTCTGACACTACTTATAGAACCATCATCACTATGTGTGACCATTATCGTGATATAAAACTATAAGGTAGTAGGGTGCTATACCAAGTTACAGGTAACAGTGTTTACTGCGATTGTTTCCAAAATGCAAGGAGTTTTGTATAAACTATTTCTGACACTACTTATAGAACCATCATCACTATGTGTGACCATTGTCGTGATATAAAACTATAAGGTAGTAGGGTGCTATACCAAGTTACAGGTAACAGTGTTTACTGCGATTGTTTCCAAAATGCAAGGAGTTTGTATAAACTATTTCTGACACTACTTATAGAACCATCATCACTATGTGTGACCATTGTCGTGATATAAAACTATAAGGTAGTAGGGTGCTATACCAAGTTACAGGTAACAGTGTTTACTGCGATTGTTTCCAAAATGCAAGGAGTTTGTATAAACTATTTCTGACACTACTTATAGAACCATCATCACTATGTGTGACCATTATCGTGATATAAAACTATAAGGTAGTAGGGTGCTATACCAAGTTACAGGTAACAGTGTTTACTGCGATTGTTTCCAAAATGCAAGGAGTTTTTTATAAACTATTTCTGACACTACTTATAGAACCATCATCACTATGTGTGACCATTATCGTGATATAAAACTATAAGGTAGTAGGGTGCTATACCAAGTTACAGGTAACAGTGTTTACTGCGATTGTTTCCAAAATGCAAGGAGTTTTTATAAACTATTTCTGACACTACTTATAGAACCATCATCACTATGTGTGACCATTATCGTGATATAAAACTATAAGGTAGTAGGGTGCTATACCAAGTTACAGGTAACAGTGTTTACTGCGATTGTTTCCAAAATGCAAGGAGTTTTTATAAACTATTTCTGACACTACTTATAGAACCATCATCACTATGTGTGACCATTATCGTGATATAAAACTATAAGGTAGTAGGGTGCTATACCAAGTTACAGGTAACAGTGTTTACTGCGATTGTTTCCAAAATGCAAGGAGTTTTTATAAACTATTTCTGACACTACTTATAGAACCATCATCACTATGTGTGACCATTATCGTGATATAAAACTATAAGGTAGTAGGGTGCTATACCAAGTTACAGGTAACAGTGTTTACTGCGATTGTTTCCAAAATGCAAGGAGTTTTTATAAACTATTTCTGACACTACTTATAGAACCATCATCACTATGTGTGACCATTATCGTGATATAAAACTATAAGGTAGTAGGGTGCTATACCAAGTTACAGGTAACAGTGTTTACTGCGATTGGTTTCCAAAATGCAAGGAGTTTTTATAAACTATTTCTGACACTACTTATAGAACCATCATCACTATGTGTGACCATTATCGTGATATAAAACTATAAGGTAGTAGGGTGCTATACCAAGTTACAGGTAACAGTGTTTACTGCGATTGTTTCCAAAATGCAAGGAGTTTTTATAAACTATTTCTGACACTACTTATAGAACCATCATCACTATGTGTGACCATTATCGTGATATAAAACTATAAGGTAGTAGGGTGCTATACCAAGTTACAGGTAACAGTGTTTACTGCGATTGTTTCCAAAATGCAAGGAGTTTTTATAAACTATTTCTGACACTACTTATAGAACCATCATCACTATGTGTGACCATTATCGTGATATAAAACTATAAGGTAGTAGTAGGGTGCTATACCAAGTTACAGGTAACAGTGTTTACTGCGATTGTTTCCAAAATGCAAGGAGTTTTTATAAACTATTTCTGACACTACTTATAGAACCATCATCACTATGTGTGACCATTATCGTGATATAAAACTATAAGGTAGTAGGGTGCTATACCAAGTTACAGGTAACAGTGTTTACTGCGATTGTTTCCAAAATGCAAGGAGTTTTTATAAACTATTTCTGACACTACTTATAGAACCATCATCACTATGTGTGACCATTATCGTGATATAAAACTATAAGGTAGTAGGGTGCTATACCAAGTTACAGGTAACAGTGTTTACTGCGATTGTTTCCAAAATGCAAGGAGTTTTTATAAACTATTTCTGACACTACTTATAGAACCATCATCACTATGTGGTGTGACCATTATCGTGATATATAAAACTATAAGGTAGTAGGGTGCTATACCAAGTTACAGGTAACAGTGTTTACTGCGATTGTTTCCAAAATGCAAGGAGTTTTGTATAAACTATTTCTGACACTACTTATAGAACCATCATCACTATGTGTGACCATTATCGTGATATAAAACTATAAGGTAGTAGGGTGCTATACCAAGTTACAGGTAACAGTGTTTACTGCGATTGTTTCCAAAATGCAAGGAGTTTTTATAAACTATTTCTGACACTACTTATAGAACCATCATCACTATGTGTGACCATTATCGTGATATAAAACTATAAGGTAGTAGGGTGCTATACCAAGTTACAGGTAACAGTGTTTACTGCGATTGTTTCCAAAATGCAAGGAGTTTTTATAAACTATTTCTGACACTACTTATAGAACCATCATCACTATGTGTGACCATTGTCGTGATATAAAACTATAAGGTAGTAGGGTGCTATAACCAAGTTACAGGTAACAGTGTTTACTGCGATTGTTTCCAAAATGCAAGGAGTTTTTATAAACTATTTCTGACACTACTTATAGAACCATCATCACTATGTGTGACCATTGTCGTGATATAAAACTATAAGGTAGTAGGGTGCTATACCAAGTTACAGGTAACAGTGTTTACTGCGATTGTTTCCAAAATGCAAGGAGTTTGTATAAACTATTTCTGACACTACTTATAGAACCATCATCACTATGTGTGACCATTGTCGTGATATAAAACTATAAGGTAGTAGGGTGCTATACCAAGTTACAGGTAACAGTGTTTACTGCGATTGTTTCCAAAATGCAAGGAGTTTGTATAAACTATTTCTGACACTACTTATAGAACCATCATCACTATGTGTGACCATTGTCGTGATATAAAACTATAAGGTAGTAGGGTGCTATACCAAGTTACAGGTAACAGTGTTTACTGCGATTGTTTCCAAAATGCAAGGAGTTTGTATAAACTATTTCTGACACTACTTATAGAACCATCATCACTATGTGTGACCATTGTCGTGATATAAAACTATAAGGTAGTAGGGTGCTATACCAAGTTACAGGTAACAGTGTTTACTGCGATTGTTTCCAAAATGCAAGGAGTTTGTATAAACTATTTCTGGCACTACTTATAGAACCATCATCACTATGTGTGACCATTATCGTGATATAAAACTATAAGGTAGTAGGGTGCTATACCAAGTTACAGGTAACAGTGTTTACTGCGATTGTTTCCAAAATGCAAGGAGTTTGTATAAACTATTTCTGACACTACTTATAGAACCATCATCACTATGTGTGACCATTGTCGTGATATAAAACTATAAGGTAGTAGGGTGCTATACCAAGTTACAGGTAACAGTGTTTACTGCGATTGTTTCCAAAATGCAAGGAGTTTGTATAAACTATTTCTGGCACTACTTATAGAACCATCATCCACTATGTGTGACCATTATCGTGATATAAAACTATAAGGTAGTAGGGTGCTATACCAAGTTACAGGTAACAGTCTTTACTGCCATTGTTTCCAATGGTTCAAGTTTGTACGCTCAGAAAAATCCTATAGAATGACGCACCTTCATTGAACTCGGTATTTTCCATGTATAAATAAAGATTTATACGCAATTTCAAGTCTAAACGTTCTTTCGTTCTGGAATAATTATGTGGGGATACGGACAGACAGAAGCTGAACTTAAATATTATAAAATATTTAGCGATTTTCAGTATCAGAAATTTTCTGAGCTACCTCGTAAGCTACTTTCCAATGTTTTACAGTTCGGTAATCGTACTTGTCTCTATTTCATAACAGTGTAGATCACTACACCACATGTGTGCATTTAGATTTGAAATAGTACATGTTTCCAAGGTGGAGAGCCAAGCCTATGTCAACAATTTTTAGTTTTTTTTAAAGGCCTGCACGACTTTCAATTGCAGTTTAGAACTTGTTGGAACTGCTTTTTTCAACCTATCCACAATTAAAATCCAGATTAAAGTTGTGGAAATTTACTCTGTTCTATTTTGAAGAAAGTATAATGATTTTAAGGAGTTTTTAATTTGAAATAACAAATGAATGATTTAGTGATTTGTGGTATTTTAAAATATTAATTTTTTATCAGAAGTGATTTTGAATTGGTGAGGTTTTGTTAAAAGTTGGCAAATTAAAAACTAAGCGTGCTTGGTCACTTTTAATTGTGATCATATATATGTGTCACTATATATGTGTCACCATTACACATATATAGTAAAGTATTAATTGTGAAATGTGAATATAATTGAATATAATCATACCTGCTGCGCTCTATGTTACAAATGTTAAAGGTAAAAAATACATAGAGTATAAACACATTTTGTTTAAACTCTACCGTTTTTTCGTCAATTGGAACATCACTTATGTAGTCCATAATAAAAAGTTTTACTATTACATGTATAAAAGGTATTATACTCAGTTCCTTATATTCTCCTTTATGGGTATAGTTTATGTTATAATTCTAATGTGATTTAGGTATATTTTGTACCTCTAATCCTACATTTATGAAATTCTAGTATGATTATTTTTTGAGGTGAAATAGCCACTCATTTGGCCACTATTTGAACAACACGATCTATGTTGGGCCTTTAATGTTTTTATGTCAGTACTTCAAAAGTATAATAGTCTTGTCTTTTTATAATGGTGAACATTATTTTTCATCTAGAAATGTTAGAAGTAGATATTTAATCAGCTGTATTTTAATGAATTTCCGAGGTTTTTATTCACATCCAGAACTTTTGAATAAAAATTATTTATAATTAGCAATTAACGGTATCAGCAATGATGCAGTGTTGGCTACTCATTAACACTCTTTTAGTAATTTAAATAGTATTGATTCCATGTTAGCATATTTCATATTGTCTTTTTTAATATGGCTATTTAATACACAATTCTGTTTATTTGAATTTTGATTATGAATAACAATTTACCATTGTTTTATTGATTTCAATATAAAATAAATTACTCATGCAACTTGTTTATAAAAATTATAACGTTCACGAAATTCAGCTTTGAATGTATCATAAAGAATAAACAAAAATTATAAAAATTTTAAACTTAAGATTATGACTTTTTATCCTACTGCCTTCATTAAAATTTTTAGTAAGATTTTAAAGTGATTATTAGATTACGAGTTAGTGTAAAAAATAAAATGAGGAAATAAGCGTGATTGAAAATTTAAAAGCTTAAATCATATTTTCTCTGCACATGAGTATTTAAATTTTGATTCAATCTTATTCTGGACCCAATATTAACATAGAATGCGCAAGTTTTAATATCACAGAATATAAAAAATTTACACATATTTGGTTTAAAATCACAAATATTTCGTAAATTAGCACAAACAATTATATAATTAATGGATAGAATTAAATCTCTATGAAGTTATTTTAAAAATGCATAAATTATATTTTAATCTATATATATAAAAGAAAGTCGTGTTAGTTACACTATTATAAGTCAAGAACGGCTGATCCGATTTGGCTGAAAATTGGTAGGGAGGTAGCTAAGAACTGGGAAAAGGACATAGGATACTTTTATCCCGCTCGCCGATTCAGGATTCCGCCCCACTGGTCTCTAAAAGTTACAGAAATATCCGTAAGAAATGCATTGCAGCAAACATATGTTATTAAGTGAAAGAGCCTTTTCAAATTTAATCAGCTGTTCTTTGTAAACATATATAATGCAACAATGTTTATATCATTTAATTACTATTTTAAATTTCTTTACACTTATAGTTTGAAAGCATAGACTAAGCTTAAGAGAAACAGCAAATTTTGTTTCAACTGTTTCTGCAATCACTGTTATAGGTAAACCGCTAACAAAAAAAGCTTGGTTGATTTGAGTTTCACGCAGGTGGGGTAAATATCCCTCCGCCGCCCCTCCAAGCCTCCCCACCACAGCTCGGCACTCACTCCATTTCAATCTAATAAAATCAGCTGACTAATCCGGTTCAGTCGGTATCGTTCACTGCTGCGACCCGTTCAGTTGAACCGGTCAGTACAGAGTTACTAAGCCTTCCCGCTAGAGCGTGTTTTACCGGTCATCGTGTTGACTGAACAAAATGAACGAATGAACGACTGGATGTAATGACCAAGTGAACGAAAGGATCTGCTTGCAAAAATGTGTTCGGATAGAGGAAGAAACAACATATTTTAGAGTGAATGGTTAGATATATAACAATAAATGTATTGTTTCAGGAATCTAGTAAATGTAAATATATATTATTAATAGAAATGATTAACAAAAATTAACTGTATATTACTATATGCATTACTAAATATTTTAAACGTTAATATTTAAGAACAATGGACTTGGTTGATTAATATGCCTTTGATTTACAATAAGATTATTTCACATTTTAAACATTTAATCTATTAAGTTAACCACCACTTTTCATAATACCCAGGTTGAGTCATTAAAATAATATTACGCACACTACTACACAGAACGCTTTCTCTCAGATCGACCCTGCACATCGCACCTATATCGACCATGTGTTACCACATGATAACCTTTTAAATGCTAATTGGCAATCAATTTTTAACAGCACTAATGTTAATGTTTTTACGTTACAACTACAATTTCAATAGACATCGAATAAATTTAAAACGAGGTCAAAAAAAGCTAAAACCATGGATTACTTCAGATTTAGTCCATGCTATAAGACAAAGAGATAAATTACGTAAATTAGTGAAAAAGCAACCATTTAATGTGGAGCTTAAAACCCGCTATGTCAATTGCAAGAACATTTTAAGCAGAAATTTAAAGCAACTAAAAAATATTATTTTTGTGATAAATTCGACCAAGCTAATGGGGATTCAAATATGTTTTGGGGGGTTTAATTAAATTGAGTGGTAGAGGGGTTAACAAAGTTTCTTCCCTAAATAAATATTTGCCAAATACCAAATTATTCAATGACAAAATTAAGCTTGAAGTAGCTTAACGAATTTAATAAATTCTTTACTAATGTGGGTCAGAACTTGGCGAACTCTAATGGCTCAAATGTAACAATTTTTTTCAAAGACAGGTCTTATAAGCTTCATTCGATCTTTAACTTACGGACTGTTACAAGAGGTTATACGTTACGTATCCAGTTTGAAAGGAAATTTCGCTCTTGGGCACGATTCAATACCTGCAAGTATATTAAAAAAAATCACAACACATTCATTTTTTGACAAATAAAATCCGCAAGTACATTTTTGCCTTCAGACAATTACGAGAAGTACTCACAGATAAGGAAATTAAAGTGGTCTATTTTGCTTTCGTTCAATCCCAACTTTCATTTGGTATTATAGTCCCATGGTGCTGCTTTCAAAACTATTCTTGAGCCATTAATTTTTGAACAAAAAACAATACTAAAAATAATGTTCTTTTAGAGTACCTACAACATATTCTTTAGAATTAATTTTCTTCGAGGAAGAACTAATGACTATAAGAAAAATTTGGTCATCAAAACCATTCTTATTTACTTATACATTAGTTTTCATACTATTTTAGCGTTGAGAACTTATACTCATAATACACGGTACTCGCAACAAGTCGTCATTACAGTTTCTATATTTAAAAAAAAACATTCAGTGTAACAAATTTGTATTACATTTCTCAAGTTTTGTACTGTAAACGTGTGTTTGAGTTACAACTTCGCTTCTGTGTTGCAATTACCTAATCTTTACTGGTTTAAAAACGCGTGAAGGATGGGTTAACTATTGTTAGATGGCGAAGAAGTATATATACTTATAGTCCCCTTGTTATCGACTGAACTTCTAACCCTTCCTCGCTATTTTATTGTATTCGGTCTGTCCTTCATTTAATAATTACCATAACTAATACTTCATACGACAGTGCAGCAAAACGAGATTTATACTCGGTTACGTCCATTATCAATGTGACTCATCAATTGCCTGCGTGGTCACTGTTAGTCATTGCCATCCAGCCGGATTAAAAAATAAATTCTAAAACCATTAATAATATAAAAAATTACTAAACTACTATTTTTTACTTATATTATTTGTTCTATTTATTAGTTTTGAGTTCCAATATTCACGACCAGAGCCTACGCACAGGTCCTAGGCCCATATAGGCTCATCCCAGTTATACTACTCTTCTTATTTCAAATTTTAATTGAATGAAATAGAATTAATGCAAGGTTTATTATAATAAGAAAATAATTAACTACGTATAAGTACCGTATTGTTACACTCTGATACATGGATTTCAGACATTGTATATATTTGCTTACGTTTGTTGCAAAAACGTGTATAGGCTATGTGTTTTACTGTACTATTTTTAAGAAAATAAACCATTTTCATTTCATTTTTCATTTCACCTGATTTGGAACAAGTATCAAATTTATTCAGTTGCCAGGCCAAATTGAACAAAACTTTCAAAGTGAACGGGTCTTTTGAGACACTCCGACCCGGATCACTCGTTCACCTGACTGACTCGTTCGAATTGAACGGTCCAAGTAAGTAACTGAAGTATAAACAATATGGCGCGAGCAAGACAAGATTTAAACAGCTGACAAGAAGATGCTCCACCCACTCGCCACTCCCCCCCCCCGCCGGAGGGGAGCCCCTTCTGCGCTGTGCTGCTCAAATATTTGCTTCTGCGCAGGTTTCTTTATTAGCGGTTCACCTATAGTCATAGACTTTACTATCCAGATAATACAATTCAAATTTGACGTAAAAATTCACCTTTAACTGCAATATTTATCTAATATAAACCATGCTCGTGCTTGATCAGAAGAGCAATGCAGATATCAAAATTACTATCTTACGTTGGCTACAAATATAAAGAATGTTATAAAACCAACCTTAGTTGTTTTTTTGACAGAAGTATGGTTCTCGAAACTCCGTGTCTACATATTCTCTCGATCGAGACAAACAAAGCAAGCTCAATCATGGCATCGGAGATATAACTAATTTGATCCAGAAGTGATACACGTGCAAAGCCTAAAATAAAAACCATACACAATTTCGCTTAACATCTGAAGCTCATAATCATTAGACTGTAATAATATGTACCTAAAATATGCCTATTTTTCGTTTCAAATTTACATTGAGCGCCATCATTTATTACATTTTATGTGCGCTAATGAATTCCAAGTTTTTGACTCCTGTCCACGATGGTCTAATATAGTTTAATTGTATACAAAAATCATAGAATATTGCAAAAAATTCCAGTTATTTCACAGGTGCATATTGAGACTGTTTTAACATTTAAATCTTAAATAGATCATGAGCTTGGAGTATCTTTCAGTGACCATTTATCTCAGAAGGGTAATAACGACGTTCAAAAGAAATATGCCTCCTATGTCCCAATGTTTTTGTAGGAAATCGTGTGCTAAGCTGTGGGTATTTGGTTGTAATTGGTATTTTATTGAAAATCAAGAGTTTTCGTTATAAAATACGACGAATTTATTGACGAACTAGCAGTTACTCTCAGCCAATCGCGCATAATTGCTTTTACTAAGTAATATAAGGACTTCGGTTCTTAAGATTTTGCGTGCGAAGCCATGGGTAACAGCTACTGAATAAAAAATCATTTTATAATCATTATTTATTCAGACGCTATTATACTTATTCCGCATTATATACTTTACATTAATAAGATAGAATGAGTTTTATGAATATATTTTACATTTGTTTTCTACATTTATGAAATTATAGCATAATGATGGTGTGAGAATAGCCTCTCATTTGGCCTCATGCCGGCAAAAAAACCACCCTCTCTGCCAAACTGCTACAGTGATATATCTCATCCACCCAGGTGAGACGTAGCAGATATTATATGTCCAAGGTCAATTCCTACAGCAACGTGAAAGTTGCTGTTTAGTAAAAGAAAATTATACCTACTAATAATGTATGTATATATAAATGTAGTTTTTGTCATCCATAATTCTATGTAAGGAAATCTCCGTATAATAGAACGGATATTAAAATATCAAATCAGAATGTATATTACAAACTGAATGAAGCTATGTTTTTAAGGAGAAAATATAAAACCCAATCAAATGTTTTTTCGAAGGTTAAAGAATAAGTTTGATATAAAAGAAATTCCAGCATCTATTTATTTGCTCCGGAGAGATAAGTGTTATTGGGTTTAAAGGAATCTATTGAGCTATGCGCATTGTTTTACAGATTACAGACAAAGACGCACCAATTACTATCAAAAGTCATGACTTCACAATCGCGTCAGACCTCATCAATAAATATGAGATGCACTCTTACACCTGCTTAGAACTTCAGATAAGAAACAGAAGTGGAATAACAGTCTTGGGATATTGTGATGTCAGTACATATCATAGAGTACATAAAATACTAGCGCACCTCCCTCCGTTTTAATACAGTTTTTAACACAACGTATATATAGTTTTTTTACTTTGAAAATTTCTCAGTTAAATCATTATTAGTTGAAACTACCATTAATAGAATCCCCCAGTTCAGTGAGTTAAAGAACCACCAGTACAAACGGCCAGGTCATTAATGAAGTTACAATAATTATCGATTTTAGTCATATTGGTCTTGTTTTAGTTAATTTTAAGCTAAGAAGGAACACAAAAGGCAGCAGAGCTCCACCTACTTGTGCAGTAGATGTGGTTATATTAAAAAAGTATCAAAAATAAGTTAGCAAATATTTTTCAAGTAATAAAATATTATTCATAAACCTTAAAAGATTCTAAATAAAAAAAATTTAACACTTCATGTAAAAAATACCTATGGAAATTAACTGTAGCTTGGATCATATTTATAAAGATAATTTTTAATTTAAATACCATCATATATTATGATTTCGTCATATAAAATATCTAATTAACTATACTTAGAGGTAATGAATTGTACAAGTAATAAAATCTACTTTTTTTTAAAATAGTCATTTGCAATGTAATTTCATACGTAATTTTAATTAGGTTAACTTAACATGTTACTTTACAAAATAAAATTCTTTAATGTAAAATGTCTGGTAGCATAGCTTGAAAATAATAAACTTGATTTATCTTTACAAAAATGTTGTTTTAAACAATTGAAATACAAGAGATGTAAACGAATGAGTTAAGGCGAGTATGAGTACATTGAGTGGCGCGCCTCTGTCTCCCTGGGGCCTGTCCTGCCCGAGCGGTAGCGCGCGTGTCTGAACATTAATTAAACCTAAGCAGACATAGCGCTGAATAATGCGTAAGCAAACTGTTTAGTTCCCGTTCTTGAAATTAATCTCAGAGTGAGAGCGATATGCTTATAAGATCTTATTCGTAAACAATAGAACTAACATTTACATGCTAAATAACAGTGTTTAAACATTACTTTAAAGTACCACTCCAACCAGCTTCTTTTTATTAGAATATAATATTTAGTTGGTAAAAAAACGTTCTAATTATTATTACATTGTATTTTTTAAAGCCTTATAAAACACCTCATCAAGCCCACATAACTGAAAATATTTTTCAGTAAAGATCCATTTACATCATAAAAATATTACATATTACCCATAATTACCATTATCCATTACCCATAATTTATCCATTATCCATTACCATTAATCATTACCCATAATTACCATTATGGGTAGTGATTTACATATAAAAATCGTTAAATATAAATAATGATTTTCCATTAAAACACTGCAATATCATAAATCTATCTAAACCAAACATGTTGGAAAACTGTGTTGGGAACTTTAAAAAATTGTAATGCATTAAAATCAATACAAATATCCACTACTATAAACTCAGGTGACTTAATGATGTTCCCCTCTACAGGAGCTGTGGAGTGTCCAGTCTGGACGTGACGCGCCTCACTCCAGCAGGATCCGATCACAATATCCATGTCTGCTAAAATACCACTGCGTAACCTCGTAATATACAGTGCGTGGTAAAATTTGCATATAAATTGCATACTTAGGTGCTAAATACTGTTTTATATGGCGTTTGAGTTTAGTCTTACTACTTCATAAACTTTTAGCTTATTTTCCAAATTATTCTCCTATATTTATAGAAACACACGCAACTATTTTATCGATGTTGTTAACTATTAAAACTAAAAAAGCATTAAGTTTTGAAACAAACGATTTCAGAAAGTTTTTAAATTACGAAGGATCTATAACGATAAGATTATATTAAATAAATACTGATATACTTCTAGGATTAAATAAGGTAAGGAATGCCATTATAAAATATTAGACTTTAATCATTTTATCCTTCGTTGCTGTAAGCCGATGTATTATTTATTAAATGTAATTATTTATGAAGAGTGTGAAAACCAATGAAAGTTTTATTTTTAATGTTTTATAAACATTAACTGTTTTAAAAAGTGATAAACAATATTATGTATATTATGTATAATATACATATATATATAAATATAATATACATATGTATATTATGTATGTTTAATATTATGTATATATATATATATACATAATATTAAAGTTTTTAGATTAATATCCAAAGAATCATGTTGCTTTATTTCGATAGTTTATTATATTATTACAGGATATGTTTAGTATATTCTACCGTAGTTTTGCTTTATAAAAAATCTAAATTTGGACCACTTCAAGACAGTAACAATATTTTCAATATTGGTATACCCATTTATATTATTCCAATTGATTGAATAATATAAGTTTTGTTTATTTAAAATATGATGAGCAATAAAAAAAATATGCCACATTCCTTTCCATAATCAAACAAATTTTACACTTTTTAATTTAATACTTTCTTGCCAAATGATTTGCTTTGCGTCACGAAGGGACGAAACACACGGTATGCATAAATACAAACATTTTAAATAGATGAAGGAAAGCGTTGACTAAAATACCTTCTGTGAGTTAGCGCTGCGTGAGAGAGTTCCACGAAACAGTTTTGGCTTTAAATATTTTACTTAATAACAAGAATTTTGTTTCCAGGTAGATCAATAAACAGTACACTAACTTCTAACAATTCAGCATAAAGCTCAAATCTTATATTTTTCAAATTTTTCTTTCATTAAAAAACAAACTAAACAAAAGCATAAGATACATAATATTGTAAAAGTAACTAGTGTTTACCTTTTTATGTCTAAATAAATTAGTTAAATTCTTGAAAACACCTTTCTGAATTTACCAACTTAGAATTTTAAACATTATATAACATTACGTAAGCCTTTGGCAACTCTTATGATGGTTATAAAAATATGTTTTTGTCATAACTTTTTGTGTGTTTGAAGACTTTTAAAAAGAACTCACGTACCAAATTATCCCCTCACTTAGCTTTTCCAGGATCTTTTGAAATGTAAACTATTATGGAATGAGTATAGGACTGTATTTCTACGTTACTGTCCATAACAGATTTCAGACCATGAAAAATATTACTTTCGTCTGGAAGTGCCTTTTTACTAAAACTAACAGGTCTCTGATAGTTTTTTTTTTATTTTAAAAATTCCCCTGCTTGCAAGAACACTAGAAAGTTGAAGACACTGAAAAGTCTCATTAAAATAGCTTTTCGTGGTATCAGAATTTGTAAGTTTGTAAAAGTTACCTGTGACTGAAAATTTATTCCTTCTAAATCTTCATGAGTCCATCCATTTTGGCTTTAGAATGCTTCAGCTTATTTCTTTCCTGGTTTCTTAAATCCCAAATTCATAAACACTCCCTATAGCTCTTTCTATTAATGTTATATTCCCATAATTGTGAGTTGCACGCTTTCTTTGAACGTTCTGGCTCTGATAGATTTGATTTTCTTCTTGGAATTCAATTTTTATAATCTTCGAACTGTTTTGTGGCCTATTGTATGTAGTTACTCTGATGTCAAACAGGCCCCAAGTGTTTCAATAATTCCAATTAGATATTCCTTACTTGATAATATATATATATATATATATATATATATATATATATATATACCAAAATACCTGTTGTATAATATACGAGTACTTTTTTAATCCATGAATTACTAATATTCCTTGTACTGATTTTGTTGTGTAATTATTCAGTATTATGTAGTAATTTTAAGATTATTTAATTTTGGAACAATTGCTTCGGCATTGTTCAATTTATATTTTAAAGAACAAAATCTTGCTTTGTGATTTCTAGATAAAGAGGATTTATACACTAATCAGCTGTCTCAGCGCCACATAAACTGCCATTACCAAAACCTGAGCTAAATATTTGGTGTGTAAATGAACAATTGAGTTGATTAATTTATGTGCACTTTATATAGCCTATGTCATCTTTTTTAAATATAACCCCCTTTTAACGACTCATACATAATCATCATAAATAAACTAATTTAAATAGAATTGAAAGTATGGAATTAGGTTAAAAAACCAGGTCTGACATAATAATCCTTACCAAATGATTGTATAAATACATTCTCTTACCTCCATTGGTTTTCATTAAAGTTCAAGAGTTATTTTTTTTAGTTGATATGTTGTGTTGGAAAACCGTTCTATAAGACAAATGACTATCTAATGCAGACTAAGCCTTTGTTAATATAAGATTTTTTGTTAAAGATAAAAAATCATGGTGAAAAACAAATAGTAAACTAGATGCTACTTTCCATTTTCTCTTTGAATTATAATCTGTAAATTTTAGAAATATAAAAAAAGAAGTAAGTGCTGACTAGGATTAATTTGTTTAAAAGCTATGAGAGTATTTTTTTATAATAAAACAGAAAAATTTTAGTTATATAAGATATAATGAGTTTTTATGAAAATATTTTACATTTCTTTTCAACTTTATGAAATTCTAGCGTGATGATTTTCTGGAGTTGGAGAAATAGTCTCTCATTTGGCCTTATGCCGGCAACAAACCACCCTCTCTGCCAAACTGCTACAGTGATATATCACCTTTACCCAGGTGATAAGTATTGTTCAAGGCCAATTTATACAGGAACTTAATTGTGTTTAAATTATGTTTTAATTTTTTTTTTAATAAATTACTTTTTTCAATCGATAATGCTATGAAAAGAAATTGGAATTCAAGTTAGAAGGAATATATATAATTAGTAATCAATGTACAATTTGAAAACTAAATACAACTAATATAAATAATTAATAAAGAGGTTTTAGTGCACTTCATTTTAATTATAACCATATTTCATTTTAAATTGAAAAAATAAAACGCTTACGAATAAAAATATCTAATACCCACATTTGCCGTATTTGTAATTGAGACCCGTACGGAAATAATTAAATATCTAAATTCCAACTATATTAAGTATACGTGGTTATTCTTCTATATTCATTCTATACATTCAATGTTAATAGAAAAACATATTACTCATACAAACTATATCAACATTTTTATACAATTCTTTAAATTGAATATTTGTTGAAAAATATGATGTAAAGAGCTAAATATGCATATTATGTCAACTAATAATCGTTATATATAACAACGAGTTTTTTCATAAGTTACTGGGAAATATTTTGAGTCCACATTTTAGTTTTTTTAAGTATTTTTATTAATTTACTGTAGGTATTAAAAGATAAAGTTTTAAACTACATATATCACGTATTTTTAATGTGTATTAGCCTTGGATATATATCTAGAACATTATTGCCAGCAAACACTATTCATTTTCTTATTAGAGAATAACAATTATTGCGTTGAAAGGAAATTTAAATAACTTGAGCTATGTGAACTGTTTTATTTCAGACAAAGATCTTTCCAATTACTATCGAGATTCATGACTCATCAATAAATATGAGATGCACACTTACTCCTGCTTGGAATTTTAGATAAGAAACCAGAAGGGGAATAACGGCCTAGGTATATTGTGATGTCAGTATATAACATAGTGTACATACAGCAACTCACCCCCTTCAGCCCCCCAATAAGCAGTGGGGCACAACAGTGTGTAATAATGCATAAACTTTTGGAAGAATCTATTTACCATTTAAAATAACTGTTTTATGAATCGACCAAAATATGTCAAATCTGAAAGTTATGAATAAAGGTAACCTATACATTACTAATGTTTGTATAATGCAAGAGTTTAATCTTTGGAAATTTTAACTACAGTGTATAGATATGTATCACTGATTTCTATTATCCCAAAGGCATATTGAGGAAACCAGCGTTTTCAACTATTTTAATAAAATATGTTTTAATTTAATCCCATCACTAAATTTTTCCTTTTTTTGCACTTTTTATGGGTTGCAAATGCCAGAATCTAAGAGATTGGTTTAAGCAAGGGATTAATTTGATTTCTTATTGTAAATACCAAATAAGTTTTCACTTATTTTCATACTTTTTTTAAAGAACTTATGAATAATAATATGAAAATGTACGTAGATCTCGTGGGTAATTTTCGAGGAAGCGCGTTGTTAACACTGCGCTGTGAAGTATAACACGTTATTAAAATAGTACTAGCTATGACCTAGTTTATATAGTCCCATAGTCGCAGATTAGAGTTGTTAGGACTGGGTTAAGATAATTAACTAAATGCTACTTTGATTAATTGAACTATAGGGTCAGAATGTGATGTTTAAGATAACTTTTGAAAGATGGGTACGGAATTCCCGTTAACGAAAGGATGATGAATCACAATGGGAACATTCGGAATTTTACTGGCCATTGTATATGAAGACATGGTGCAGAAAACTAAAAGAGAGTCTGCTCTCCAACCTTTGTCCTATAACTCTCAAAGAATACAGAAAAAAACATTTTATATGGAGGAATATAACTTACTTTTCCTAACATATTGCTCGTTTTGCTTGTTATCGTTTATTGTTATGGTTTATGGTCAGAAAAGATTCCCTTGACATGTCCGTAATGAACGTAGAAAATGGACAAAAAATCTGTTTTTACACATAGAAAGTACAATATGTTCCATGATAAAAACCAATCCGGTTAAGATGTGGCTTACGAGTATTAATAAACGTTTTGAATGCTAAATATTGCTATAAAATTCCTTAAAACTGCCCAAATATGGTTCAAATCACTTGAACAGCTTTATCGCAAAATTGAAAAGTGTACCACTGGTTTTACTTATCTTGTATGGTAAATTTATTTATTGTTTCGTCGTATTAAAATACAACGAGCATTAAGTGGAGTTTTGCTAAACCTTTCTTATACCAAGACTGATGGTACTATTAATATTAGGTATTTTTTTGTAAAGACTCCTTTATACATTACTTAAAATCACAGTATAAGTAAATTATACCGAATAAATAAAATAAAAAAATGTGTGTACAAAGTTTAAGTATACCTAATCTATAATGACATTAAATGAACTAAAAACTTCATCTCCTAAAATAATACTATTACGTATTGTTTGTCTTTACGTTGGAGTTGTTGATCTCTACAATCTAATTAGCATGTTTAACCACAAGAGTGGTTTATGTTTGGAACCACATTCATTATGCTGATTACCACATATTTACGGACATATATCAAATTAATTATGTTTCGAAGTAACTATAATTTAACAAGCTACACTTTCACATTACACCAAAAACTTAGGTTAATAAATATAAATATAATATACAAACCCACCCCTTTCAGGTATGGAGATATTCAAAGCTACACATCCCAGAGTACAGTTCCAAATTACTAATTGTTCATCTAAACAACTGAAGATATAACACTGATAGTGGTTTTCATGTATTTATCAAGGAAGGAAAAAAGTCGTAAGTTTTATATAGACATGTTTAGACTGCCAGCTATTTAATAAAACCATATTGTATCTCATCTGATTATAGTGGTATTTTGTAGTTTACGCTTAAGCCCAAAAGTAACCTAAAAGTGAGCTCTACTTCCTCAAGTCATCTGTTGCAGTTAATGTGGTGAAAATATATTTTCTGGCTAAACAGGTAAGTTTACTTTTACGAACCACAACAATGAGTAGAATACTTATTAGGTAAAAGGAAGGCACTAATAAACTATCTATTACTATTTATTTTACAATATATTTATTGCCTGTAGCTATAAATTCACTAAAGGAATATAAGCTTAAAAGTCTAAAAATGTTCTTCTTTCTGTATTAATTCTTCTTTCTAACTCTATTAAAATATTACAGCAAACACTTATTTCCTTATCAACTAAATGTGTTGTATGTAAATAAACTGTATGCCTGGAAAACAAAGAGCATTCTCATGAAATTGAAAATAAATTCATTAAGATAAGAAAAACCTATAGTATTGTTTTTCACGTAAATAAGAAATAACGCAATGTCCACGTAAAGTGTTAAGGTTATTACAATTGTCATTAGTGCACTGTCCTGTCTATCAGTAAATCTATCCGCACGCTATCCTACCATCTAATAGACTTAAAATAGTGCAAGAATTTATATTTGAGTTAATAGGCCCACGACAAGATCTTGTTACTTGAGATCCCAAGGGATTTTTTCTCAGTAAGACCAAATACTTAACGTTAGTCTTATGTATTAAATGTACTTATGAAAAATAGTACAAGGAAAGTAATTTAGAAATAAATTATTCACAATCTTATAACGCTTAAAAAATACGACACGTAATAATAATAATAACCTCAGCACATCAACCTATTAATGACTTTGTCAATAGATCTGTATTATTTCAAACACTTCTATTGAAACCAAACAGGAAAAGATATAAAGAAATGTTTTCATTTTGTTGAATACCTATACGTTTTTATATAAAATTCAAAGTGCATGCATAAATAGAGGGAATTATATGATAGTATGTGCCTATCTATCAATGTTGTATAATTGCAAATAAATTTCAGGTTTATAAGCTATCTATTTTGTTATAAACATGATTGCTATTGTATAACAGAAGGCAGATTAGTGTTATACAGTCTTGGTGTAGTTTTCCTTGTTTAGCTTAGGTTGTAATCTATAGGATATTTAACTCAATTGGGCATACAATTAAGACACACTGATTAACACAGATTATGGTATTTGATACGGTAAATAATAATCTAAAATTTTTTCTAACATTAAAATAATTTTCCTAAATGTTATCATTCGAGGTGTTCAAAATCATTTTGTTTCTGTTTACCTCTCTGTCCGCATGATGCATAGAAAATAACAAACTTATATTCTTGTAATTTTACATGAAGTTATTTTTAAGATAGGACGTATTTATTTGTCATGATGTATAGTTAATCTCATATGCATTGGCAGATCATTATTGAAAAGCTGTACATAGATTTTATGGATAAACGCGAAGGTAATATGCAAATAGCGAAACTAATAAGTTTATAAAACAGACAATATTATAGTACTTTAAAATTGAATATGGAAACACATATCTATAGACGTGTTACATGTAACAACAGGCAAAGTTTGTTACAGGGCACGTGTTGTGGCTTGTTACTACCTTGTTATATAAATGGAAGTCCGGTCAGTAATCCACAAACCGGAATTACGTGATTTAAATCGTGTTTTATTATTTTTTTAATACTTTTAATATCTCTCGATTCATTGTTTTATTTCTTTAAAACACATTTTTCCAATGTCAAGACAGTTGTTATGAACCGCTTAATACAGATAATCAAGCTTAAAATACAACCATGTGAAAATAAGTGATAGTATAACTGTATATAACTAGACATGTAATGCATCATAAAACATATTTCGTAACTGTTAAAAAATGAATACAATTTAGGAGTTGAAATCCAGTTAAGCACTGTATAAGCACACATTTTTTATTAAATCAATGAAGGAGTTTCGTCCATGAAAGAAATCGATCGTAAACCGATAAAATTTCCACCCCTTTGATAACACTCATAACGAGCAAGGCTGACGATTTGTTTCTTTTTCAATGGAACTCTCCCTACAGTTTTAAATAAAATCCATATTGTGTAAATATTCGGTGCAATTGGTTCTCAGCTTCGGGAACATTAAGTCTACGCAAAAGTAAACCAACGGTAAAAATCGATAACTTGTACATTATCGGTACACACAGAATATGTGCAACTTCACAAAAGAACACAAAGTTGGTAAACTAGAGAATTATATTTAAAATTATAAAACAACCATCTGTACAAGGGAAACGAAGACCTTACAGTAAAGCTTGATCTGACTATAATATATTATTTAATATCTCTAAAGTAGAAACCATCTTAACTGCTCTCAAACCAATGTCGGCTTATCGTGGCTGTTCCAGGAAGTGAGTCTCGTATGTATTTAGCTACACTCAGAGTATAACCAGCTCGCTAAAACTCTGTGTCTTGAAAGTATTAATTCCAAGTTATCTTGTGTACAGTACACTGCAGTACTATGTCCCTTATCGTTTGTTATGCACGTTTTTTGTGGGTGTAGTGACGGGCGATGTACGTTGTCTTTAGACGAAGATTATTCTTTGGCACGAAGTTTAACGTTAACCCTGTTTTAATAAAGACAAAACAAACGTTATGGCTAAGAATAAAATAAGCTCGTTATATTGGTTTT
>NW_025778816.1:0-68100 GCF_021130785.1 Homalodisca vitripennis
GCCTTAAAGGGTATAAATTAAAGTTTTTCTGAAAGAGGACATTCTGAAGAATAATTAAAAAATATTTTTTTTTAAATTGCTAAAAGTAGTGTTTTGCCGAATTTCAATAGGGAATACTCTTAAAAGGATTCATTCACGTTTCGTGTTTTGCCGTGCAAGCATTTTTCGAAGCAAAATCTGGATGGGACAAAGCTTGAAAAGTAGGCTTTATGGCCTCCATTACTGCTAAGGGGATGGCCCTTTTTGTGATTGTTTTTCTGCTTGCTTGGGCTAGACTATACTTACACCAGGTGTCTGGTGGCGGAGAACACAAGCTGTGGCTGGGATTACCATCAGTGGACAGACGGAGACGGTTGAAGTAAATTGCCCACACAGCTTTCTTCATACTTTCTAAGTTGTCAACATTGTTTTCTAATTGCATTTACATAGTAGCTTTGTATTTCATCAATAGTTTTTATCTGGTAATCTTCCAGTCCTTTGATAGATTTATCATCAGACAGCAAAATTATTTCCCAACTTTTGCTTCAATTTTTCTCAGTCTGCAAACCCATTTTCTTTTGAATGTGGCCCTACACATTCAAGTTTCTCTACTTGTGTTTCTCCATAGTGTTTACTTTCAATGACTGCTGAGTATGCCTTAGAATCACCATCTCCCAGAAACTTTACGTATCTAACCTCCACGTTTAGTTTCAGCCCGCTTGCAAACCGCAACTGCTGCGACGGTTTCCATTCACCACTTGGACCTTCATAATTCTTTACGCAATGTGGTTATCATGAGTGACTTCCTGGTTGGATGATGATGAAGAGTTTTTGTCGTCATCTCATCAGTGGGACAAAGCAAGGATCTTTTCTTAGTTTGAATCGTTGCAAACACCTAATTATTCTTTTATTGAAGTCAGTAACATTGTTTCCGATTGGCCCTTACAATACTATACAGGGTGAATTATATAAGTCAGGAACCGCCCTTCTACTTTTTTTTCTATAGTTAATATAAGGAGATATCCTTTGGGTAGTGGTGCAATATAGAAAGGAAGTTTTCATTTTGATATTAAAAATTTTTTTGTGTCCCCCAAAAATGTGAAAATTTTTAGGGCAACCCAAAAATTTTCAAATGTAAACCCCTATCAAGTGACCCCTAATTTTAACAAGTTGAGTGCTGCATGCCAAATCGTAAAACTGTGGTACGGGTCTAAAAGCTGAGAAGATTCTATGGTGCTGATAATGACGTCACATTCGGAGTCACCCGTCACCAGGCCCACAGATGAGACACACATAACTTTAATAGTTCTAAGGTAAACAAAATGAAGTACACAGTTTTTCTTAATGAAGTTAATTACAAAAACGTCGTGTATATCCGTCATCAAGCCACAGAACTTAGTTTATAAGTAAAACACAAAAAATCAGACCAAGAATAAACATTTTTAACCCTCTAAGTGACAGGCCGTTTTCGGGTAAATTGCCGTGGTCGTTAAACTTACTGAGGGTCTTTTGCGCAAATTATGCAAACCCTTTCTTTTTTTCCTTCTAAATGAACAATTGCATGTTTTTTAATAGGGCCTACTTGGTGTGGACCTGCAACCAAAAAGTCAGGAATGGTTTCTTTTCTTACTAATTCTTGAACCACTGAATCTACAAAACCATCTCTTGCCATATCCTTGTCCTGAGTTTTGGAAATACAATATGTAGGCATTGAGAATCGTGATGTCAAGAATATTAAAAAAATATCTTTTTTCCAATACTTCTTGCTTTGTCTTGCGCAAGAAAGGTTATAAATACTCTTGTCACTGCTGTCCACAGCGCCCATATGTAAGTTGTATTTCTTTATAAAAACTGGTTTTACTGCTTGCAGTTCAACTTTTGCTGGTAATTAATTTATTTTCAGCGTGACAGCCAGTTGTCAATAAGTATACAGGTTTCCTAGATTTTTGTTTGTTTGTATTTTACAAGCAAAAATTTCACCTTGCCTGTAGTAAATACTTCCTTGCTCCCCCAACTGAGCAGCAATGATATTCTTACACAATTCCTTTAGAATTCTTATTTAATTGGTCCAGTCAAAAATGTTTTCTTCTTTAGTAATTCACGGGCCAGTGGGAGTTTGGTGTAGTAATTATCTGTAAAAACATAATGATCTTTATTTAGAAGGTTACAAGAATTTAACTGGTCAATCACAACTTTTTGTGTGAATGGGTCTGGATTTTGTGTTAAAAAGTCTTTTCCAGTGTACAATGCCACAATCAAAACATAATTTGTGTTGCTATCACACATCTCAATTTTTTTTATTCCATACCGGCCATGTTTTTTATTCGGCATGTACATTATAATTCACAACGATTTTTCATAGCTATGAGGGACTCGTCTATTGCAAGATTTTGCCCAGGTACAAAATGCTTTTTTTAGTTTTAAATTAAAATAATCATAAAATGTCCTAATTTTATTCCTTGGATCAAAATTTTGGATCACTACGTTGTACATTTTGGGAGCGGCTTACATGAAACATAGAGTTAAACATGAAATTTTCTCAGAGTCATGTTTCTCGGGGAAAAATGGTTGGTATCTATTACTTTTGTTACTCCAGTAATCTACTATATTTTTTTGCCTTACTAGTCCCATATTTAGTATCAATGCTATAAAGGTTTTTATTTCACATTTTGTGAGGTTAACCCATTCTTTCAGCCTAGAAAATCGTCTAAGTTCACCAGAATTTCTTTTGTCTCTCATAGTTTTTGCAGCATAAAAGTTAGTTTCGTTTGTTATCAGCTTCCATAGGTAGATGGTAAAGAAAAGGTAAATATATTGTTTCACAGGCCTAGAGTTTCTGGCAGGACAGTCTTTGATACCAGGGTTTCTTACGCTGAACTTAGCTTCAATATTTCTGTCTGGCTCGGGTGGAAGTACTTGGATCCAAGTAAGCGGTTGTGGGGGTTGTGGAAGTCTATGTACAAGGGGGGTTTCAGATGTCAGATGCACTTAAATCGTCATCACTAAGTTGGTTTTCGTCTTCACTGCTTGACGAAATATCTCGCAACGAAACATTATCCGGTATTTCATCAGCGGGCACATCACTTTCCTCATCAGAATTAAGAGTTTCCTCTTGCAATAATTCAAGAATATCACTAGAAACAACATTTTCCATGATGAACAAAATAACCTAAACATTTACTGGTAACACAAACAACGCGATAAACAATAATATACTGACAATAACAGTACGGCAAAGTCGCCAAACAAAACATTGAACGAGACGAGTAGACTATTACATACTTAGTAATATAACTTGTCAGTAAAATAAATATCACTTTGGTGCAAGGTACAAATTAAAAACATAGACTAGTCATTTCTTGGATTGAATGAATCTTCTGGTCGAGATCTGCTGCTTTCAGTTGAGTTCTCCTCGAGAATTTTTTTTCTTGCTGCTTCAAGCTCTTTCACCTCCGCGTCCCGTTTGCGCTTTGAGCGCAGGGCTTCTGATGCGGCTAGATCTTCTTCCACACGTTTGCCGACCAAACATTTGGTCTTGTGCAAGGCTAATTTGTAAAACGTTAAATGGAAAGTTGGTTTACTTTTTTACCTGGACTTAGGTTTTTCTACTCTTGAGATGTTTGGTTGGTGGCTGATGGAGCTAAGGCCAGGGGGTAATGAAGATGAAGCAAATGATGACCCTATACAATAAAGATGATTTAGTGTAAAGTAGTGTTTTTAATGGAACCTTAAAAGAAAAAAACAATTAACGGGAAAATGAAAAAAATAACGCACTGTATTTACATTAAGTAACAAAGACTAATTTAAAACATATAAAACATACACATAAATTCTATTCAACTATCGTAAGAAAATGGACAAATAAGACTAGATTAGAAGAAAACAAAAATCAGTAAGCTATAAATAGATTATAATGAAAATCTTAGTATAATATAAAAGTTATAATATGAATAAAATGAGTAAGTCACAAATATAAAACAGTTTTATATACTAAACATAATGAAGAAGGTTAATTTGTCATTATCGAATTAAAACTATGTTGGACTTCAAGAACAAACAATGGCTGGGTTAGAAAATAAAGACACAAAAATTGACAATTTAAATAATACTGGTATGTTTCAAATACAGTGCACTATGATTTATGTCTTATTATATTTTTAATGGAACCTTAAAAGAACAAAACAATTAACGGGGAAAATGAAAAAAAAAATAACACACTGCATTTACATCAGTTAAATTAAAATAACCCAACTAACCAGTTATTTTCATTCAGTTATTCTCACCACTACTAAATCTGCTCTAACCATAATTAAACCTACCATGGGTTTTGTCATAACTTAATCCTAAATATTAGGCACAAATGACATAACCTAGGCTACTTGTACTCAAACTTATCATACATGTTGACCTACCCCTGCAAATAACATATCATATCATTATCTAATCTAACCCCAAACATGGGCTTTCTGTCATTGTAGGCTTATTGCCTAGGTCACTACAATAGTGAATTTGACACAATTTTTAATAGCCTGTGTAAGATTAGTAGTTAAAATTGATCAGACTTAAATAGTAATGCAGTAACAGATGCCTTTATTATTTATACTTAATAGGAAATGAATTAAACTTATAAATTGATTTCACGTTAACTAAACTAAAATGTTTAATGGTAAAAATTTGCACAAACTAAATTTTATGTCCGGGGCTCAAAGGGTTAACAGCTGTATAATGACTCGCTGTTGTGTCAAATATTTTTGAATCGTCTGTTTTCAAATGTGTATTTGGCGGTAGACTACTCTTCACTTAATTCACGGCCTGCTGTATTTAATCCTCCATATGCAGTAAAATACTATAATTTGTTGTTTTTGCTTGGTTTTAACTTATATTAGATGTCGTTATTTTGACGTCATTGTGGTATTGTTATTAATATGTTATTGTATAATTGTATGAATTGTTTTTATATTGTTTTGCAGAACACTGGTTAAATCATGACAACTGTATCCTGTATAATTTTAAGGGATTTAAATTAGCCTCGATTTATTGCAGGCGTCACACTCGATTCATGGTGGTGCTGCTGTGTTTGTCTGTGATGCAATAAAATACTGTGTGGTTGATGTTGAGATGTTCTGTATATAAATGAACTTTGAAGCCTGTGCAATTAGATTATTTTATCCTAAAAAAAACCGTATAATCGTAATAGCTATATACAGACCAAGTGGAGGTAACAGTAAAATTTTTTTTGATCGATTGGAGGCTCTACTGGAATATCTGACTAAATTAAATTGTGACCTTTTTAATTTTTGCAGATTTTAACATCGAGCTCTGCGAAAATTCGAAGGAAACTACTGTGCTGCATAACATTCTTCGGTTTGCTGGTTTGTATTGCACGAACTATGAACCTACCAGAGGCCTAGCATGTATTGATAACATTGCTAACCAATTTTACTCCCTCATCTTACCTGACTGAGGTTTTGGATTGGCCTATTTCTGATCATAAGTTCATAAGTATCGAACTTCTTGCATATTCAAATCTGTGTACCAATAATGTAACAAAATCAAAAGGTTTTACTAATTAAACACCGCCCATTACCACTAGGTGCTCTTACAGATTTCAAACGCTGCTTGGATACACTCGATTGGGTAAGCATGCTATCTGATGTGGACTCAGAAACCTCATATAATAGGTACCCATCAAACTTTTGCCTACTGATTGGACATTCATTTGCCAGAAAATAGAATTAGGCCTTCAAAAAACCGGCTATAAGAGCTAAGTGGTATACATATGAACTGGACAATCTTAAAAACATACTGATGAGCTTGTTTCGTCGTTCCCAAACAACTGGTCTGGAGAGTGATATAAACTCCTATAATATGCCAAGAAACACTACAAAAATTGCCCTGTGTCAAGCTAAGAAGAAATTCAACGAGAACTTTATTGCAACTGCTAGCAATAAATGTAAAGCAGCGTGGCAGGTCATCAAAATGGAGTTCGGCGCTTCATCTGCTACACACGCAGCCCCTGATGCAGACAACCTCAACAAGTTCTTCACTGCCGGTGTCAAAGAGGAGGTGAGGGGAGTATCCAGCCGACAAACACTTCTTGACATAACGAAATCTTCACATAACCTGAAAATAAGTAGTGGATGAGGGATTAAAGTTTTTAAGATCCAAAAAAATTATGAGATTAATGACCTTTTCATCATTTAGAACTTCTTGCAAACCTCTGTTTAAAGAATTAAACATCTTATCACTTCCAAATTCATACATTCTGAAAACCCTACTAATAGTACAATCAAATTTTGAAAGCTTATCAAGTGATAACTTTGATCATAATTACAATACAAGCTTTAAAGCTAATTTTTCAATATCCCATACATCGACTGCGTCTGGTAGAAAAAAAAAACTCCAATATACACGGCAAAAAAAAACTATACAATAAGTTCCCTCAAAAAATATAAACATTTAATCAATTCAAAAACATTTAAAAGCAAACTAACAGATTTTTTGTTGAAAAAAACTATTATAGTGTTGATAAGTATTTGATGGATCCTAAATTTTAAAATTGTGTTTTAACATAGATTACATTAAATTTGTTACACTGTCTTGACCTCTTATATGTATGTGTATGTTTATATGTGTATGTGAATGGTGATGTGCATATGTATGAATGTATATGTGTATGTATCATTATTACATTTACCTATGACAATGTTACCTGTTTCTATAGCAATGCTATGTATAAACGTTGTTATAACAATAAAGACTGATTCTGATTACTGAAAATTACTAATCCTACTCAAATTACTGACTATCAAAATTCTGTGCTTGTGGCTGCTGCTGACAAGGCTCTTGATGCCAATCCGAAACCTCCTTGTTCCTTGTTCAGAATAATATTCCAGCCTTGACACTTTATCCTACTACATCAGATAAAGTAAAAAAGATTATTTTCTTCTTTAAAATCAAAATATTCTTATTGAATTGACCTAGTATCTTCAAAGCTACTGAAATTCTGTGTTAATGAACTGACAGAACCACAAACTCTCCTGATCAATCTATCATTTTCAGAAGGAAAGTTCCCAACACAAATTAATGTTGCCAAAAGTTATTCACCTCTTTAAGCAGGCAGCACCTCTGACACTATAATTACTGGCCAATATCACTAATATCAACAATTTCTAAAGTTGTTGAAAAAGTATCCCTGACTTGTCTTATAGTTCACCTCCTGGAAAATAATGTACTAACTAGTCAGCAACATGGTTGTGTCAAGGGACGTTCTACATCAACCGCTATAACTAGTCTAATAGAACTCACTATTGATCAACTTAAAGATGGCAATACATGTCCATTAGTACTATTAGACTTCAGTAAAGCATTTGACAGCCTTGACCATAAACAACTCCTAAAGAAGCTTTTGAAATTTTTAGAATTTCAGCAGATTGATTTGACAGCTATTTGACTGGAAGACAACAAATGGTTGAATTGGTGTATTCAGACAATGGTTTGACTTGTTCAGTGAGATCTAGCTAGCTCTCTAACCAACTTGAGAGGCATACCACAATGTTAGTTCTGGGGCTAGTCTTACTTATACTTTTTACAAATGATTCTGCCCAGGTATATGGAAGAATTTTCAACCATTATTATGTACTTAGATGACATCGTGCTTTTATTAAGTAATAAAGAATCAGAATCACTTGAAGTTTCATCGTACATTGCACTTAATGTAGCTACTCAATACTGCAACCAGAACAGCCTAGTACAAAATGAAACAAAAAAAAACATTTAGTTATGGGGAGACGAAAGCTTGATGTTGGAACTCTACCTAGCATAGAAAAGAGTTGATGCAGCAAAGTATCTAGGTGTTTATAATTGACAAAGATCTTTCTCTGTAAGAAGATAAGCTCCGGACTATATGTCATTTGTCTGTTGTCATTGGGTAATCTTTTGTAACTAGTCAACAACAATCAAAGTTGGTACGCAGTTTTACATACTCCGTCATAAATATTACAGGTAAAATTATAGTGTTTGTTAAACAATTAAAATTTGGTTTCAAATGGCAACACAATTTTAAGAAAGACCTCTTAATCTACAAAAAGTGGATTTTGCAAAATGTATGTCAAGAAAAAGTAAGCATCTGATGTGACCAAATGAACTAAACTATTTTGGGTAAATTTCATCTTTACGTGTAGTTGGTGAATGAATATCTTGTACCATAATTTAATTTATTGAAACAGAATATTTTTTTAAAATCACGATTTAGATGAACAATTAGAAGCTCAAGCAATATTGATTTTAAATAGATGTTTTTATTACTTATAGTCTATTACGTATTTAACAAAATGGTGAAACTAAATCCCTCCGAGAATTATAATTTTAAAATTGATTTGGAATTGCAACATCAATATATTAACACTTTCTAGAATACACTGTATTTTGTAATACTGTTGTTATTTAAAACGAAAATTTTTTAAATAAAACAATGAGTGTTTCGTATTGCCCATATTTTTTTACATTTTTAGTCACCATCCAGTGTATTTTAATTTAACTTTTTTATATTGAAATGTCCGTTTTATAAAATGTTATATACAATTTTAAACTATGTTTAAGTTTTAGAACTTTACCCTTATTTTGTGATATATCATTTTATTTTTTATTTTATTTTATGGATTTATTTAAACTTTTTCTGTGTGTTACCACTTTCCATAGTCAATTTGACACAATTTATGTGAAAATAACCTGGTATATTTATTTAAATATACAATTACAATACTGTAAAACTTGTCTGTAATAATTGTTAGGAAAATGGTACTGACCCTTACCTGTCTTGGAGATAGTCTGCGAGAGGCCTTCTCCTGCACACGGGTCATCTGCAACAGTCGCCAAATATTTGCTCGTATTACTGGGAGAAATATTATATTCCAATTCAAATAAAACAAGATTATTGGATACATAATATTATGAAATTCAGTCAGTTGGATCACATATAATAAAAAGTCGCCATCACACCACAATCTAACACCTTCACTGTGGCTATATACTGAGTGAGAACAACTACTGTTAATCTCATGTGCGCTCTAGGGAGTCTGCCACAGTCAACATGTTAAAACTATTATACAAGAGTTGTCTATGCTCCAACACAGCTCTAATACATATTATAGTTCACAATTTTCTTGGTGAGGACTCCCAGATTCTCCTGAAATAAATTTCAATATTCCAGCTGAACATGCATAATAGCATGTAAATGAACGTCTGCTTCTGTCTTTTATGGTGCGTGACACAATGATGACTGGTGTCCATAATTCTGTTATCCTTTCAAATCATCAATCATCAATAATGAGCTTTACACAAAGAATAATTACTTACAGTGACCCCTCTCGAGGCCAGAATCTTGGCTACATCACTGGCCTCCTGGATCCGAGACAGGTCAATCCTACCAGATGGCCGGCTGCAATCAGACGAACATGTTAGAATGACAAACAATATAGAAATTTAAAAACAATATTCTTATAGAATTTCTTAACAAACTTAATTATTCTTATAGAATTTCTTAACAAACTTAATCAAATTTTAAACTTAACAATTGTGTTTAGGTTTTTTGCCAACAAACTTTCTCTCACAAAAAGTCCTCTCTGCCTCTCTTCTTTTTCCAGCCTCAAATAATTATTGGAGTAAATTAAATGGTAATCTCATTTAAATACGATTGTAAATTCTATTCATGCTTAGATATTGCCACTAAGGAAGTATCTGAGTTCAATAGTTACACCAGATATTGCCCTGAAGAATTGTACAGGATAAAGCCCACAACAACTAGGAAATTAATGGATTGACCTAATTATATAAAACAATCTTCATATTTGCTTATGCCCAAAAACACAATCTCATAGCTAACCTGGATATACCACGAGTCTCCTCTATTTTGTAATAGTAATCAAGAACAGAATGAAAATTCATGGTCAAAGATAGTTTCTTCTTGTTGATGTACAGAATTTATGATATGCTTTGATAACACAATTTTAGTATCGTTATTATATAATAAAATAATGGAGTAGCCAACAAGTGATAATTCCAAAAAAATTAGCTATAGAAGATAAAATGATTGATGTGTTGACCTACCTGGACTTAGGTTTTTCTACTCTTGAGATGTTTGGTTGGTGGCTGATGGAGCTAAGGCCAGGGGGTAATGAAAATGAAGCAAATGATGACCCTATACAATAAAGATGATTTAGTGTAAAATAGTGTTTTTAATGGAACCTTAAAAGAAAAAAAACAATTAACGGGAAAATGAAAAAAAAATAACGCACTGTATTTACATTAAGTAACAAAGACTAATTAAAACATATAAAACATACAAATAAATTCTATTCAACTATTGTAAAAAAATGGTTACAAACAGTTTAAAATAAATGTTTAACTATTTTTAATTCGTGTTTAAAAATACCATTTTATCAATTGTATACTGGGACGTTTGTTGGTAGTTGTTAGGTTTTTTGGTAATTGAGGAGTTGGGTGCAAAAACGACCTGAGTCTTAAAAGTGAGTTTTGAGAAAACGGGCTTTGAAAGTTAGACATGATTTTTTTTTTCCTTTTTATTATTATATTATTTATAGTGCTGTACATTGTAATATTCTGTAACATTATATTCTTCTAGTTAAAGAATATATCTGTTGCTAAGTGATATCATTTTTATACCAAAGTTATTAAACATAATAGTAGCTAGTGTCACGTGTCGTTTTTGCATAAAAGTATAGGTTGGGAAAAATTACAAGGATACTGTTTTGAAATAATGGCACTAAAAACACTGCAGTCTTAAGAATATTATTATTATTAATAATTCAAATTGGTATAAAAATACAAATAAAGCATTTGTTAGAAATTAACTTAATTAAGGATTAATGAAAAAATTAGTTCAAAATTGAACTGATCATATTTCAATGTTTTTTTTTTTTAAACTTTGAAAAGTGAACAATGTTTAAGGAAACTCATAGGCGAGTATGTTTTCATAGTCCGACTCCTCTTCAATGTCACTTTCTTTTCTTCGTTTTCTGCGACCACATTGTCATCTACTTTGGGCCTTTTCAATGACATTATTGAACCAACACTGTTCTTCTGCACTTAAAAAGGAGAACAGACTTGTTAAGTCTTTCTCTTTTTGCTGGTTTTAACTGTTTTCTTGGCATACCAGGAATATCTTCAGGGATAAAAAGGTTCAGGTTGGCCCCCTTTACAAGGAAGTTGAATGGGATGAATGAACCGAGGTAGCTGGAGGAGGCTGAGATGGTCCCTGATGGGTTATATTGGAGCCTGCAGTATTGCTGGATTTTGAAAGAAGTTTTTTTTTGAAACTATATTCTTGTATTCTAAAGAAGTAGTCAAGTAACGAAGCACTCCAGTTTTTCAAATGTTGATATCCATGAACCAGCTCAGACTTACTGGGAAATTATTTTGTCATACTCTTGAGTTGTGGCCATTCTCGCAGTTTTTCTTAAAACGTTTGAATAGGCCCCAAAGTTGCGGTCACACAATAACTGGCTAACTTTAATTTTGAACTTTACAGCCAGAAATGAACAAAACATAAGCATTTTATGATTTTTATTTTGACCTCCAGCATTGTCTGACATCAAAAATGATTTCTTTGAAGTTTTTATTCTCTTTTAGTCTGTTGTCTATGTAGTGGTATAAAAAAGAAACTACAGTGTCTGGATCTTTAGTACACTCAGTCTCTAGGTAGGTATACATAGTGCTAGAGTTATTGTTATGGCAGTGAATATTAAACACGTAATACCACAGCTGTCTTTTATAAAATACAGAATTTACTGTCAATTTTGGCAGTGGCAAATTTTGACCGTAGTCAAACTCCAACAATAGACTGTGAGTGTCATTAGATTTTGCTTTTTTCTACCATTTTATTTTTTAAATCTTTGTAAGCAGCAACCTTTTTTTTCATGTAATTGCAACATAGTCTTTGTGTTCATGTCACTAGGATTTTCTTTTAACTTAAAGTTGAGCTTTTCACACATGTCACAAGTATCTGACCTAGGTTTTCTAAATGAGTAGGGAGAGTTCTTTTTGAAGTATTGAAAGTAAGTGTTGTATTTCATCTTGGAGAGTGGTGTGTTTGTTTTTTTCTTGAAAATATTTTTTGAACAAGTGGAAAAGCGCTGTAACAGTGAGTGAGGAATTATCAAAATAGAGTCGCTTGCTTTTTTTGCAGCGTAGTGTGAAGGGGTATTGGGTAATGAGGCCCAATGCTCTTCTACCAAATTCCACACAGAGTCATCTATTTTGGTAGGCCTGTTGTTATGATTACCTCTTTTTTCTTTAAAATCTAGGCTCCCTTTCTTTAGAGTATCCTGAACAGTACGTATTCTTCTAGAAGATATTTGAAATAGTTTAAGCAAAAACTCTCGACATGTTGCATGTCTTACGTTAAGTTCTGGTACATTTATGTTGTACTCCCACAATGCTTCAACAGGTTTTGTTGCATTAGTACTCCGAGTCAAAATGTCCTTATTCAACATACATCCTGATAAATACAAGTTTTGGTTTGCTTTGTCACCCAATGCATAAAAATTTTCAAATATCTTATTTTGTTGGGCTCTCAAAACTCGATCACAACATTTCTTTGGGCAACATGTTGTTACTACAGAAAACTGTTTACCCTTAACTTTAACATTTCCCCTTATTGTATTTTTAACAAATGATTTACCTTCAGCTCGCCTCTTTTTATTTACATTTCTTTTCCACGTACTGCTATCACGTTCCTTTCGTCTCCCTCTCTTACGCGAAGGTCCAGGATCACTATGTTCTGAAAGTTCACTTGAGTCATTAGACATTTCAGCATCAGACTTTTCTTCATCAGACATTTCATTGTCAGTTTCCATGGATGAGAACTGTAAAGACACTTAATTATTCACTAATAAAAGACACTTATTAACTACGCCAATAAAACGATGGACGCATAACCAAACAATCTTCACAATAACACAGCAGACAGCAAAGTGTTAGTGTTTACGTCCAACAGGTGATCAACAAGTCAAACACTGCTGCGAAAAAAATCCACGGTTCAGCCAATTTCAAAGATATTGGAATGAAACAAACACCAAAATGTTAGGAATTAAAAGGCCGTGTATTTAAGATGTTTTACGCAAAAACGACCCGATGCTGCTCAGGTCGTTTTTGCACCCAGCTCCTCAATTGTTAGGTTGCTCATAGTTGTTAGGTTGTTGGTAGTTGATAGGTTGTTGGTAGTTGTGTGCTGGCATTTGGTGTGGGTACGGATGGTTGTGGTTAGCGAAAGCAGGAAAGGGATGAGTTTGCACTGGAGTGGGTGATGAGGAAACGAACTGAGACATGTATGGTATTGGTGGCTGTAGTGATTGAGCATAGCCAAGCAAAGTGTTCAACACATCCGTCCGGAACTTGATTCTCTCTTGTATCGGCATGACATTTAACATTGGCAATAACGATCTGAAAAAATCCATGTCATCTGAATTATTGTCTTCCAAATAGGCTGTACGTTTTGGTTGTTATATCAATTTATTTCTCAAGTTTGTGCTCAAAATTGGCTCTTCGTTTTCTATACATAGTGCTAGAAGATTACCCAATGTAACATGTTGCATTTGTGATTCACTGTCACTGTTGTCACCTTCCTATATGCGTTCTTCATCGTTTAAATTGTCTTCCTCTGCAAGAGACGACTCCGTGCGATGTGGATTGGCAGAAAGGTTCAAAAATTCAAGGTGCTTTGCATATTTGTAACTTTTAATGTTCTTACAGCCTTTCCGGATTTTGTTTTCGTAGCACGGACAGAACGAACGTAGGCGTCTCTAATGCTCCTCCATTTTGACTGAAGGTCTTTGCCTGGAAAGAACACTCGTGTTAATAGGCTACCTACCTTAAAATTAAACTTACATATTTGGTTGCAGGTACTTGGGTTGCGGTTGCTCGTACACAGACTTACATTACATGTTCAGGATTGGTGTAACAACAGCAAGCTTTATTGTTCCACAAACTTGTACGGTGCTTTGGGATTTGTCTCTAGGGCGCGGTTTTCTCTAATTTCACCACTGAATATTTGGTACCAAACCTGCTAAGAACTTCCAAAAGAATGCGTTCTTTCGCATTGTTTTGGGTGCCATTGATGGGAAGCACATCAGAGCAATCAACCCAGAACATTCCGCTTCTTTGTGCTACAATTACAAGAACTATTGTTCAATTGTGTTATTGGCCGTAGCAGACAGTGACTACCGCTTTATATACACTGATGTGGGTGCCTTTGGAAAGTCAGCTGACCCAAGCATTCTTTCAGATTCGACTTTTCAAAAAGCTGTTGGTAATGGAACCTTACATATACCACAACCTCAACAAGTATCAGAAGAAACAGAACCTTTGCCATACGTATTTGTGGCGGATGAAGGCTTCGGTATGTCTGTGAATTTAAGGCGGTCATTCCTAGGGAATTACTTGACTAGGGAACAAAGAATTTTTAACTACAGACTGACTTTAGCCAGAAGATTTGTTGAATGTTCCTTTGGAATATTATCAAATAAATGGAGGATTTTTCATAGACCACTAAATCTGAAGTATTCTACTTGTGTGGCAGTCATAAAAGCCTGTTGTGCTTTGTACAACTATGTCAGAAATAGGGACGGTGTGCGATTTAAAGATACACTGACTGTTAATGGATTATCAGACCTACAGGAAATACAAGTTGCCAAATGCGTCGAGGGGCCAAGGCAGCATATGTGTACAGGAACAAGCTCGCTTCATACTTTTGTAGTGCTGAAGGTTCAGTTTGTTTGGCAAGACTGTAAGATTTAAATTTAACATACAGTTTCAGTTTATAATTTAACTATTTTGGATAGGTCTTAACTTTTTAAGAAGACGGTTTGCGCACAGATATATTTCAAGTACTCTAATTGATATGATTTACTGGAAATATGTTTGTAATTTGTAAAAGTGTTTGCTAACAATATTATTTTAAAATAAATTTAATGTTCCAAACTAAACAGAAACTAGGTTTTCCACATAACAACCGTTGATTTTTTACATTATGAAAAATCCTTTCCTTTTTGCAATAATAAACATGTAATGTTTCTGAAGAAAACTTGTAGAGAATTGTACTATCAACAAACTTGTATAAGATGAGCCAGAGATTATTTGATTCAAACATGAAATATTATAAATGCCAGTAACAATAATCGTTACCAGAGTGTCCAGGTTACCAACTCCTTTGGTACGGCACAGTCAGATTTCGTTGAGGTCTCCATGGGTGTTCCTCAAGGTTCTATCTTGGGACCTCTTCTCTTTGCCTTATATGTAAAACGACTTAAGCTCTTGTGTCCCTGAGGCTCGCGTCACTCAATATGCTGATGACACCACGGTCATTGTTCGGGCAGACTCGTCAATAGCGTTAAATCTTCAATTAAACACTACAATCGAAAAAATGAACTCTTGGTTCATTCGCAACAATTTATTCCTCAATGTTGACAAAACATCCATTCTTCACTTTCGATTTCAGACAGTTTCTAAGGGTTTTTTATTGCTTTAGACGAGGTTGTCATCATTGAGGTTGATTCAGTATGTTTCTTGGGCGTTCATCTGGATGCTGGTTTTTCTTGGCGTCAGCATGTGGAGGCCCTTTGCTCTAAGCTCAACTCGATATTGTTTTCCTTAAGATGTCTTTCAAATTTTCTGAAAAGTAGTGCACTGAAAATGGTATATGATGTTTACTTTTCCTCTGTGATGTCATATGGCATAATGTCATGGGGAACTGCTTCATCTTCTCTGTTACAAAGAGTATTCAAATTGCAAAAGAGGGCTATTCGTTTAGTGTTTGGGTTGAGGGGCCTGGAGAGCTGTAGGCAAGTGTTTTCACCAAGAACGTATACTAACCCTCCCCTCCATTTTTATCTATTCCGTATCAATTTACACTTTTAAACACATTACCGATTTTCCTACCCACAATCATATATATCCCACCAGAAATAAAAATAGTTTAACAGTACCCCACCATAGTAACAATATGTTCCGCAAATCAATAGAACATTTAGGACCTACAATTTATAACAGATTGCCAGATTATTTAAAAGCCAGCACCTCACTTGCATCTTTTAAAAACAAACTAAAAGACTTTCTTGTGAAAAACTGTTTTTACTCACTCTCTGAATTTTTGTGCCCCACCCAACCTTACAAGTAAAACTATCATTAGTACTGTTTTTCAATATATTTTTAATTTGTAGTTTTACCAGATATAGCAAATATTTTTAGTATTTAGTTATTTTATACATATTGACAATTCTCGATACATGTTAATGTTAATGAGAAATAAATGATTTTGATTTTGATTTTTGATTTAATAAGAATTACATTTTGGGTAAAAGAACATGTCAGTACATAAGCTATGAAAAAGTCGACTTCAAGTGATTTGACTATGTGCTTTTACCCAGTGCCCAGAGTAATAGTGTTCCACTTACATGTTGCAGCCTTTTTTTAGGAGTCTGGGCTTCGAAATTAGAGCAGAAGATAGAACATAGTTGTGACCACTGGTTTTTCTTCAGGACTCGGTCCTTGTAAGTTTCCGAAGAAGAATTCCAAATCGCTTCTCTCTTCTTAACTTCAACAATTAATAACTCTGTATTAATTCCCTCCATTATACACTAAACTACGCGCAACATAAGACAACGTGGTCAGACAAGACAAAGTGACAGCCTGGCAGAACTACCACAGTGCAGACAACACGAGTGCAGGCGGTTGGCTGCACTGCGGCTTGGAGTGGGTAACGGGCGTTTGACGTGCGTCTGCATAAATGCGGCCATATACTACCGTGTACTTTGAGCAAACGTCTGTTACTGCGTTTGACGTCCGTTTCTAAAAACACTGCGACATGTTTTATAAACGGAAGTCGAACGCAAGAGCTGTAAAAACGGACGACAGTGCATAAAGTCGTTCATATGTTCCAATGTATTTAAAAAACGTGCGTTTTTTAACGTCCGTACAAAAACGCATGCATAAAAGGGCTCTTACAAATAAGTCTTGATTTCTTTCTATGCCCTCCAGCTGCAGTACTTATTTTATTACATACAGCACAGTTCCTCTCCATATTCCCTGGTAAATGTTCTAAACCATAACCATTTGGTCCGTCTCCTCCGGCCATATTTCGGGGCTCAATAATACTAACAGTGAACTGAAGTCTTAACATTTGTTTCCCAGTACAATTTCCCTTATATATTATATACGAATTCAGGATCATTCGGGCAACCACATTAAATGTGACTTTCTTCCAGTATGTTACTGTCCATCGTTTATCTAGGTAGCAATACAACATTTGGTCTGTACACCTCCCATTTAGTGGTTGTATTGGTCAATCATTTCAGGTTTTGTTTTTTGTTTCTCCCCTATTATGTCTTTTTATAGTTTTTTCAACTGTCCTAAGAGTACCCTTGTTGACAGTAAATATAACAGGTTTCTTTTGACTTTTCTTGTCTCTGTAAGCTAGCACAAGAAGATTCTCATTCCACATATAAAGTGATTTACCAACATCCAGTTTTGCCTTCATTGGGTGAGGTATTCCCTTTCTGTTTCTCCTGATGGTTCCTGTTATATAGGTAGATTTTAACAACAAATTTGCAAGAGGTACAGTGTTGAATAAGTTTGTCAACAAATCAGTGGTAACCCTTTTTCCATGTATTGTCCAATTTGTAGTAATGTTTTGACAACTTTGTAGGCTAGACAATTTTTATTGTTATCATCTGCATCTCTTTTGCCTTTATAGCAGGTAAAAGCCAGGCAATATTTGAACCAGCAGTTTGAAGAAGGGAACAAATCCAAAAATGTGTTTTAAGAAAATAAACAAACTTACTATTTTTTTAAATTTTCAATGTTTTATTTTTGAAATTTTTTTAAATAATTATTACATATTAGTCTTCAGTTTTGGTACTGAGTATGCTTGATTTTTTTAGTAATTAACTGATTAATAAAAATTATAAAAAAAGGATTTGTTCCCTTCTTCAAACTTATCAGTTTATTTTTGGAATTATGAATAAAAACTTCTAGTTTGATAGTACAATAGTTTATGTTAACAAATAAAACTTGATATAATACAGTTGTGCAATGTATTTAAAGCATAAAAATCCACAATGCTCTGTTCAAATTTAGTTGAACTATTTAGAAAACTATTGTTCCCCTTCACTTTGATCATCCTATGCCGTTTTAGTGGTTGGCCTTGCGATCACCTCCTCATAAAAAATGCTTGAATTCATTTGGGATGTACGTAACAATTTTCGATACATCTTGAATTTTATTGTGGTTGATTGGTATTTTCTCTCTGTATGCTTTCTGTGTGAATCTGTGGCATTGTTTGGCTTTTGTAGTTAGAAAGTATGTTTCATAAAGCCATCGATAAACTCAGATGTGGTAACATAACCAGCTGGCAATGTGTACTCTATTTGCCTGTATGTGGATATAAAAAAATGATGACTTTTCTCTAGACTTTGTTGATTTCTTGTACAGCTTTGGCCACCAGTTCTTAAAATCTAATATATTGTCTGCAAAAATCTGAGTAAGTAAAGTTGCGGTCACATTGCAGAAAGGAATGGCCCCGTACTGGGAAGTATTGATAGATTTTACTGAATCTTCCAGTTGCAACTAGTGCTAGGAAAAACGTACTAAAGTATTGTTGCGGTTTTGGCCTCCACAAGCATCACAAAAAACGTGAAGCTCTTTTATATCAGGGCTCATATTTTGAATGTTCAACCAAAACATAGTACAAACTTCATCAGGACCACGTTTTCCTTCCCCTCTGGATATATGTAGCATTAAGCAGTGTCGGTTTTAATATTGTGTACACAAAAAACATATAGACAAAGTTTTCGTAAATAAAACATTTCCTGTACAGAAATTTTTGGAAGCGGGAGATAAAATACTATAGCTCCAACTTCAGGATTGTTTGAACAAAGCTCTTTGACTTTTTCTTGTTATTCTAAAACTTTTTGGCCCTTCTCAAATGAACAACATTGTCAGCCACAGCGGCACGTTTCGCATTTTCGTTCAGATATGGACTTTTAATCTTTGCCGTAAGTTCTTCGCACTTACTACATACATCGATTTGAGGTCGACTAAACCTTAAGTTATGGTTTTTATTGAAATGATTTCTAAAAAAAATCATATTTTACTTTAGACGAGAGGCTTGAGTTCAGCACTTAAATATTTAATATTTTTGTTGCTGTAATGAGTTTCTTTTACACGAAAATCTTTAATATGTTCATCGATTAATGATCAAACATTTTCAGGGATAGCGTTTTCTCGATGGTCATGTCTGCCTCTGTTATCAGCACCGAGTTTGCCTTCAGCAATTAATGAGGTCAGCCTAAAAAGAGCTTTATGTCTCACACAGTAAATTATTGAAAATGCACTCTTGCAAACGGTTTCACGTGTGTTGTTTTTCATGACGTGATAAACAAAAACTTTATCACGCTTCAGAGGTGCGTCACGTTTAGACCGCTTGCGTGAAGGTGGTTTACGATCAATTAGCTCCATTAAAAATGTATCTTGTAAGTTTTTAGATTGGAAACCATGTAATGTATTTAAACATTGTTCTTTTTCATATAAACTCAATTTGTCAGTGCACAAGAAAACAATCACAAGTATATATTACAAACACGTAGGTATTCCATCAAATACAATAATGTTGACTATACACTAACAGAAACACGGCTTTTAGGTTAACAATACAGTACAGTTTAGATAATAACCAGAACTAAAACAAGAAAACAACCAGAAGTCAGTTGTAGCTGTACTGCCGAGCGCTCTTTGTGTTCACAGCGCTCCTAGTGGAGATACTAGGTATCAATTTGAAGAAGGGAAAAAAGCCTGACTTTGTTGCCTTCTTCAAACTTACAGATATTTCAGTCGCCTAAACCTATGTTGAAGTGGTATTTGTTGCTTTTTTTCTGCAGAATGATGTGAAGTACATAGAGTAGAAGCATTTTCATTAATAACCTGAATTTGGATTTTTTGGCGCTTGTTCCTGTCTTCAAACTGCTGGTTTATTTAGAGACAGAGTCACATAACACCCACAACTTGATGCCCCACTTGTGGTGGTGTTTGTTTGGTAAATACTGAACAAGTTGAGAGTGACTTTTTGTCCCTACGAGACTTTCATTAATAGAAATCTCCCTATGTGTAGTGTATTGGGTCTTGAATAGCCTATTGACATGTTCTAATAGGGGTTGAAATCCTGCAGGATCATTATAGGCAATTTTAGTTTTAGTCTTTATAAGGAGACGACCACTTCATCTAATAGAGTATGCCTCAGAATCAGCCTGGCAGTCAGTTGATAGGATTAAAAATTGAGAGGAGTTGCTCTTTTTTCCCTATGCGCCGTAATAAGCATTGGTCTTTCCTTCCATAGGTTTTTGACCAATAGCATACTTCCCCAATAACTGTTTAGGTATACCTTGACGAAGGGTACTCTGGGATATTCTGTCTTATTTATCTTGCTGTTCCTGGTTTTTTTTATGACACACTGCATAATGCAAGTTTGCTAAAATCTCATTGTTCTGCAAAAACGATGTCTTGTAGGATACTTGGTGCAGGATTTGTGTGAACACTAAAATCGACACCTGGAAAAATGGCACTGATTGAAAGTTCAAAGCTTTGGAGGCAGATCCAAAATCGAAGAATCCAAAATGATAGTCGAGAAATAATCTTGCATCGCAGGTTTGGGATTAAGGGCATCTTGAGAACTATTCTAATAAACGCTCTCATTTCAGGCACTGTGCAATCTACCCAGGTACGCCATGCAGGATGTTTTTGTAAGGGAGTGTTTATTTTAATTTTGTCATTAGGGTATTTATTTGTCTCTTCTACAATCTGAATGAAAAGCTCATCGGTGAAAAATAATTAAAAATAGTCTATTTCGGACTCCCTATTAAATCCAGGTGGAGGTTTGAATCCACAATTATCTTTAACTTTGTGTACAAATTTAGGAGAACTTACATCTTCTTTCCATTGTCGCCTATTACCTGTTGGAGGAGGTGTAGGTAAGTATAATATCATCCCCCATTTTTTTTTTCAAGCAATATGGTTCAGAAGCTTGTAGATATAATATAGATGAAGAAAAAAAATATAATCTGTTGGATGTCAGTGGGCAGTAATACTGGCCTGAGGAGGGTTCGTACATTTTGGCAGTGTCCAGTATTACTGGCCAGAGGAGTGCAATGCTCAATCCGAGAGCAAATCATTTAGAGTAGAAGAAGAAAATGGCAGCGGTAAGTAATACTGGACTGAGGAGTGGTAGGACCAATTACACAACACAAGGATCAGAGTGCTAAGGGTTAAAACTATTTACAAAAATATTTAACTTTAAATATATCTTCTTAAAATTGAATCTTTCTGTAATGAATTGTATAATTACAGTAACACTAATACAGTGGAATAAACAAGGTATGAAAACCAAACTTTTTTCTTTGGTTATACTAAATAAAACAAAAATGAAAGTAAAAGAAAATTATGTGAGGTCTGACTTTCTTGCGACAGTTCTTAAAAACTAAAGTATTACATTTGAACATTACATAGGCCTATATGTACGAAAAAAACTAAACGTGGTCATTTTGTTTTAAAATCTTAAAAGTTAATGTATAGATTGAAATGAAATGAAACTAAGTTATAAATTCAACGAATCACAAATGAATATCTTCTTGATTCACCTTATACATGATTACAGCTAATACACGAAAAAAGGTATATACATCATTCATCTTATATTGAATACATTAAAATAAGGAATGATTTGAAGTAAAAAAATTAAGACATCTGAAACGTGTTTTTATTGATTTTTTTTAGCATAAATTAAAAGGTATAACTAAAATTCGTAAAATAATTTGTGTTTTGTGGAAAGGTGCAAAACAATTTATACAGAGAGCAACTTTTCACTTGTCACATTCAATGCTACAACGTTTTGGTTTTTATTTGGTGCTGCATCTTGCACAACGACGACTGCTTGTAAACTATAGTTAGGTAGGATTAAATTTCCAGCTGCCGCAAAGTCGCAGTCTTTACATACCAATCGATCAACCGGCCAAACTCCTGTCGCTCGAATACCATTCATTGCTCTCTCAATTTTAGGCGATTTCGAGTAAGCCTCTGTACACAACCCAGCCACATGGTACTGCGTAACACACACACACACACACACGCACGCACACACAGTGATGCGTCTGGGTACACACGCTGCGACTGGTTTAGGCGTGTGTCTAAAACGGTCGAGTTGTCGACTAGTGTAAATTTGGGCCGGGGCATTACATAATAAACATTGCACAGATGGCAGTAGAAACCTGACAACATATAATGAATTATATATTAGTAGGTCCAGGAGTATGCAAAAATCCATGTTGGTGAAGTTATAAAATATAAGAAACGTACACTACAACCAAGAATAGATTAATGCACCAGAAATGTAGGTTTATGCCACAGGAAACGTTCGAACATAGTTTCACTATTTTTATTCTAACTTCGTTATAAAATCATATAATGTAATAATAACTTTACAGAATTGTTCACAAAAGACTAGGCAAAAAGAAAAGAAAATTTGTAAAAAATTAATCTTTTCGACATTTTTACTGTACCGCCCCCCTTAAGGTAAGAATTCAAAAGAGATCAAAATTAATTTACTTTATTTCAGTATTTCAAAACACAATTTTATATTTATTCTTAGTACAAATTCGTACAATGTTCAGTAAAAAGTACTGTTCTCCATTCCAGTGTAGCTTTGGTTGTCGACTACAAAGAGACTTTCTGCCAGCAAGTGTGGGCTTTCAGATGTACTGGAACCAGCCGTTGAAGACCTAGTCATAGTATTGTTCATGGAAGCACTGCTGTTGGAAGGGCTGTTTGATGGTACTGGACTAGCAGCTGCCTCCCACTCACTTTCATCTTCTGCAGTTGCAATCACATTAAGTATTGCTAGTTTTGCTTTGTGAAGCTGTCGACGGGGCAATTTATGCATGGACTGAGCAACACTAGCTAAAAATATGTCTACTCCATCTACTGGTTTTTTAGTCTGTTTCAATTCCATTTTTGATCATGTTTTTGTTTCATAAAAGTAATAATCTTATCCGCGCCCTTATCTAGCCTCTTTCGTTTCTCGGTCCTCGGTGTCGGCGGATTAGCAGGGATGGAAAACTCGTTCTGCTCGATTTGAAGTTCAGTGAGGTCGTCTTCAGAGTGCTCTAGGTCGTCAGTTTCTTCGGGCGTGATAACAAAATTTTTATAATTACAATGCTGGTTCATATGGCAAAGAATGTGACAGCAGCATATTTTTTGACAGTGCGATGGGAAAACGATTTTATAGCTTTTCTATGGTTGTGCCTCCTGATGAAACCATTAATCGCTCGAGGTACTATTTACCATACGTTAATCTAGGAGACGAGGGGGTTTCCCTCAAACGGTTCCTTATGCGCCCTTTCCCTCGAAATGAACATCTGTCTAAAAAAGAACGAATATTAAACTACAGGTTGTGTCGGAGTAGGCGAGTCGTAGAAAATGCCTTTGATATTCTAGCTCAAACATGGCGCGTTTATTTTAGACCATTTATTTGCAAACTCGATACAGTACAAAAAAGTAATCAAAGCTACAATTGTTCTCCACAATTATATGGCCTGTAAATGAGACATGACAGAAGTAGGATCTCAGGAAGAAGCGCTGCAAGACTACAATTCATGTTTCAAACCTTTTACTCGATTTGGGAGAAAGGCTGCTAAAGAATCAACCGAAATTCGTAAAAACTTCATGCCTTACCTGAATTCAGTCGAGGGCAGTGTACAGTGGCAAGACAAGTTCTCATAGATTAATATTTGAATCCTGCAGTACAAGTACTCTCATTGTGTTGCTTATACATTTCAACTACTTAGAATTTGTTTAGTTATACACTGATATTGGAATTATTAGTTTGTTATAGGTCTACAAAATTAATTTACTGCTCTGGAGCGTATTCATTAATAATTATTATTATCAAAATTATATTTTCATTATTACATGCAATACTATTTCTATTATTAACTTAGTAATTATTGATACACCTATTTAAAACTATTGGTTTTTATATTGGTTATTTTATATAAGATGCACTTGAAACTATTATTTTGTAATTTCTGTGTTGGTGTTTTCATTTTTGTAATACGCCTTTTTGTTTTTAAAATAAGGCTTATAGATTTTTGTTATACTTCAAACATAATATGAAAAATAACAAAACAAAATGGTTGAATATAAACATGATACTAGAGTAATCATTAAATATTTGTACTTATTACATATAAGTATACTTACTTTTCTCGTTCATTTAGCTGGAAACTTCATTCCACGCTTTGTCCTTCAACAGATTATCCCGGTAGTCTGCCAAGGAACTATCCCCACAGTACAGGATGCTCACGAACCAATGCAATTAAAACTTCCATTCCAAGGAAATAAACAAGCACGTGGTGGTGTCTACTAGGAGTAGGCAGTGGCAAGAGCGGTGCCCCGGTGAGGGGGTTTGGGAGGTGCTTTATGCGCATGCGCGAGCCATCGTAGCTTCGCCGGCGTCGGCCATGAATCGTTCCAGCCGCATATCACAGCACAGCGGACGTTGCGCCACGTCTGTTATGTCAGTGTGACTTGTCCTATTTGATAACATGGTTAGCGATAATTTTAAAAATCCATCCGCAGATGGACGGACGCGACGTCACGGTAGTATGACATGGCCTTTACTGTAACGCTCGAGAAAGCTCAATGCACTGCACAATCGTTTGGTTTTGTGCTCATCATTCAACGTTTTCGGTACCCACCGTGAACACAGTTGCCGACAATTTGAACGTTCAGACACAATTTGTTGTTCTCGTAAAATATGTTGTCCGCGCCAAATTTTGCCCTACATGTAATGTTTGAAACCCCCAAGAGAAAAAGTAATACACTTACTATTATTAGCACAAATACTTTAGTAACTTTATTGTTATTTATAAAAGATGAAAGTCAAGCACAGTTAACACTTTTTTTTACCTAAATAATTATTTTATTCAGTAATAAAACTATTAAAAAAGGAGAAGTAATTAGGCTTACCATTTTTATTGAATGGCCACTAGATCCATACTGTTGGATTACACTGTAAAGTTCCGTCCTGGGTATGACGTTAAACTGCCCACACCCACCTAACCATTTCCTTAATTCCTACCCAATCCCCCTCCAGGGTATTATTAGTACCCGCTCTGTTCGACCGTTCCAGTACATGGCTCGCTGGGAGTGCTTAAGCCGGCACTAGGTGCCCTATCTGGTGTCGGTGAGAGCTGATGTGAGCTTGTCTCTGCCGAGGCGTAAGTCATGTACTGGTTCAGAAGCCAGCCATTTCGATGTCCTTGGTCAGGAAGTGTGTATTGAGCAGGAGTGTCGGAGCTCCTGCTGCAACGTGCGAGCCCAGGCCGTGCGAGTATACCCAGCCTGGTTAAACGAGTCAACACCGGGCCCCGGGGATCTGGGGTAGATTAACCTGGGCTCCCACGGGACCCAGTTTTATCGAGGGCGTGCCCGTTCCCGGTGTATCTCGGCTTGCACCCTAACACGATGCGCTGGTGAAAATACTTATGGAAACCGAAACCACCCGAAAACTAGGGCAAAGCGTGGTAACAAGAGATCAAAGTGATCTGGAGAAGAAACGGCAGTTGTCTGACTCAGAATGTGAGCTCGGATCAAAACAAGCAAAGAAAAATGGAAAAAGATCAAACCGACGATGAGATAAATATTCCTACTCCCTTATTTCTTGTGTTAAGTCATAAGGAAGATGGAAAAACTTTGACTAAGGTGAGCCCGTTCCTTATCCACAAATCTTTAGTAGCCTGTGTAGGGCAACCTAAATCTATAAGGAAGCTGAGGAATGGAACTATCCTGGTGGAGGCTGCAAATTGCATCCAATCCAAGAAGTTCCTTAAAATGACGAGTTTTTCGACCAGGTAGCGATTACTGTCCAGCCTCATGCCTCTCTGAACTCTTCCAAGGGAATCGTTTTTCTGTCGAGACCTTATGGACTGCAGTGAAGAGGAAATAAAGGATGAGCTGCAGTGCGAGATGGTGACTGATGTGGTCAGGATTGTTCGGCCTGAAAACGGGGTAAAGATTCCTAGCCCGGGTCTTATTATAACTTTTGCAAAACCCTATCCGTCAGAAACCATCAAGGCCGGTTATTTGTCTCTATCTGTGCGGCCGTACTTTAAAAACCCCCAGCGGTGTTTCCGCTGTCAGAGGTTCGGGCACTCCAGTAAAGTGTGTTCGAACCCGGAGACATGTTCCCGCTGTGGTGATGAAGGACACCAAGAGGAGGGGTGCAAAAATGAGACGCGAGATGCATCAATTGCAAGGGAAAACATCCGGCATACTCAAGAGAGTATAATATATTTAAGGAAGAAAAAGAAATATTAAAAATTATGACTATCGAAAAGCTTTCATTTAACGAGGCGCGTAAAGAGTACAGGAGGAGGGTCGCCCCAACTCCAAAAAAAAGGAGTTTTCTACTCTGAAGCTTTATCTGTCCCTGTTCAGACCGCACAGTGTTCCTCATGTACAGTCTTGGAGGGTATGGTGCGTGCATTGACTGAGCAGGTGGCTGCTCTGGTTCAGCACCTCGACGCAGGTGCTGGGGAACAGTCTGTGGTCTTGCCCAGTAAATCTCCCTGAGCCGTTCAGACCTCCTCTAAACCTAATGCACAGTCTTATGTTAAACCTTCACCAGGAGGTCTAACGTATAGAGATAAAGTTCAGCAAAATTTGAAACCTGCCTTAAGTTTAGAAGAGAGAAAGAAATTGTCAGAAAAAGCTTAAGAAGAATATTCAAACTAAAGTCGATAACAGGTCAAAAGTACCTGTTAGGAACCCTAAACACGTCATCATCTAAGTCATCTCAACTGTCCATCAATGATGATGACACAACTGAGGATCCTTTGGAGCTCCGGACGGAGTTCCAAACGTTACGTGGAACTTTCCGCCCTGTTACAAAACAAAGAAAAAAAATTACTATGTAGTAAAGAAGTAAAATATTGCATGAATTATAATAATAAAATAAAATCATGCTTATTCAATGGAATATTAATGGTTTAAGAAGCCATTTAGAGGATTTAAAACTACTTATAAATACAAGAAGGCCCAAAATAATCTGTATTCAAGAAACCAAATTAGCTCCTCACATACCACTTAAAATCAATGGTTATGACACTTTTCGATTAGATCACCAGCAAGAAATAGCCTGTGGCGGTGTTGCGATTCTTTCGGATTCTTGTTTGAAAATGTCGTAAAGTATTTAACAGACGTCCTACGGCACAAAATCTTGAAAATTACAGAAGATCGAGAGCGAAGGCAAGGCAAGTTTTCAGGTTGAGTCGTCGACAGTCCTGGTTAGACTATATTGATAAAATAAAGAGAACTACTCCTACGTCTGATCTTTGGAAAAAACTAAGTTCAGTTTGCAGCAGGCCCTCTCCGCCTTCCATAATTGGTCTAGAACATCGTGGGCGATATAGTGACAGATCCACAAAACAGTTGCCAACTTGTTTTCGGCTCACTTTGAGGTAGTTTCCAAGACGTCGTCGTATTGCCTCGACTTTCAACATTTTAAAGCTGCTCAGGAAAGGTTGCCTATTAATTTAAATCGAAATAACGACTCCCCTTTAAACCTTCCCTTTACCATAAATGAACTCGATTCGTCCCTTAATGCCACATCAAACTTCGCACCAGGTCCTGACAATATACATTATGCCATGTTGCGGAACCTGACGGAGGAAATTAAGAAAGACCTTTTAACGTTATATAACAGAATTTATTTAGAAAATGTATTTCCTACATCTTGGCGTCGCTCACATATTATCGCTCTACATAAACCGGGCCTGGATAGAGCGTCTCCAAGTAGCTATCGGCCTATATCCCTTACTAGTTGCCTCTGCAAAGTCCTTGAAAGAATGGTCAATAGAAGGCTTGTGTGGTATTTGGAAAAAAACAATCTTCTGGCGACTGCTCAGTGTGGATTTCGGCAGGGCAGGTCTACTGCTAACCATCTGTTGTGTTTGGAGACGTTCATTCTAAATTCTTTTATTCAAGGTAAACACTTAGCTGCTGTTTTCTTTGACCTGTCGAAAGCCTATGGCACTACATGGTGAAGGGGTATTGTAAATAAATTAATATCTTGGGGTGTTGGTGGTTACATGGTGGCATTCATAAACGGCTTTTTGTCTGACAGAACCATCCAAGTAAGACTCGAGAAAACTCTTTCTGATCCTCTTATTCAAGAAAATGGAATCCCGTAAGGAAGTGTGTTAAGCTGCACTCTGTTTACGATTGCAATAAATTAAATTGCATCGTACGTTATACCTCCTGTACGCTGTTCTTTATTCGTAGACGATTTTGCTATTTTCATCTCGGCAAAGAAACTATCTACATCAGAAAGAGCTTTGCAGTTGACTATAAACCGGTTTGAACAGTGGTGTAGAGTAACGGGTTTTTCTTTTTCCCCATCGAAAACTAAGTGCATGGTCTTTTCTAGGCTCCAAACCATGGAGAAGCCAACACTAACTTTGATGGGACAGAGAATACCAAACGTCGAGGAAATAACATTCCTGGGTCTCACGTTTGATACCTAAAAGATCAATGCATGAAACGCTTGAACATACAAGCTCTTAGCGGAACAAAATGGGGGGCTGACAGGACATGCATTCTCAGATTTTAAAAAGCCACCATCCGTTACTGTTTAGACTATGGATGTCAAGCATAATGGGTGCGCAAGACCCAATGCTTTAAAAATGCTTCACCCTGTCCATAATTCTGCTTTAAGACTGGCCACTGGAGCTTTTCGATCTTCTCCTATTAAAAGGCTTCTTGCAGAAACGGAGAACCTCCTCTTTCGCATAGACGGCAACAACTGTCCCTAAACTATGTTCTCGCTCTTGCCAGACAACCCTGCATTTGAACCGGTCCTGCGAAATCCACTCCAAAATTCTTTCCTAGCGAAACCAAATCATCCTTCACCCTTAGGCGTTAGGGCCAAATCCTACGCTTATGAAATAGGCCTAAACGATTACGAGTTTAAAGTCGTCCATCAATGTGATATCCCACCCTGGAGCGTCTCAATGCCAAAAATTATTTTAAATCTCTCTAGGTTTAAAAAAGTAATTATTTTAAATCTCTCTAGGTTTAAAAAAGTCTCCACTCCAGAAACAGTCTACCAACAAGAATTCCGTCAAATACTAGGCAGCCTCGCACCTTGCGATGTTGTCTATACTGACGGGTCAAAGGAACGTTGTAGAATTGGATGTGCTTTCGTCACTGGAATTAGACGATACGGGTTTCGTCTCCCCAACGACTCTTCCATTTTCACGGCCCGAATTAACAGCCATTAAAAAGACCCTTAATATAACGTGTGCCATGACAAATAAATTGGTTATCTGCAGCGACTCCCTTAGTGGTATACAAGCCATCAGCGATATTTATTCTAAACACATTATCATCCGCGAAATATGGCACTCTTTGTTGTCCCTTCAGTCCGAAGGTGTTGCTGTCTTTCTTGTCTGGGTACCTGGACACATTGGAGTATCCGGAAACGAGCTGGCAGATAGAGGAGCCAAAGAAGCATTGGAACTACAGCCTTACACCGCACGGATGGTTTCTTCCGATACTATCCCGGTGGTGAAGGGCAAACTGAAGAAAATTGGAATACCGAGTGGCAGGCAGTCGTTAACAACAAGTTACGACGTATTAAAGACTGCGTTGGACTCTGGGAGACAGCGAACCGCCCGAGTCGTCGTGAGGAGGTTGTGTTGTGTCGCCTGCGGCTAGGCCACACGCTTCTCACACATGGCTTCCTCATGAGTAGAGATGATCCTCCGGTCTGCGACACATGCGACACTGTTATTACAGTTGAACATATGCTTGTTGACTGCCCTCGCTACTCGGTACATAGGCGCAACTCGAATCTGCCGGCTTCGTTGAACGATATCCTTTGTGATGACGAGACGGCAACTCAAACACTTCTATGTTTTCTACTTGCCTTGATTCCTATTTATATTTTTTCTTACACAATGTAATCTATGTTTGCCTAATTGACACCACCAAATACGAGTAGGTGCCAATTTTTCTCTTGAGGGCGATGATAACCGCTGCGTTTTTATTACTCAAATAAAAAGTATAATAAAGATATTTCATATTTACATATTTACATTGCACATAATGTGACTCAGGTTCATTGTTCAAAGTGTGACGGTGAATACACTCAGGGTGCGGTCCTTTGTCACACTTCACGCATGCAAACACTGATCGCCCTTATCCTTTCTGTACTGCATGCCTTACATAGTCTTTGCATCCTTCCTGGTAATTTTTTATTCCAAATAATGGTCTTGTTGGCTAATTGATAGGACCAGGATTCATCGCATTTTTATCTAGCAGCCTTTCATTTCCAAGCTTATGGACAAGCCTCGGAATATTCTAGACGCGACATGGGTTTTCCTGGTTTCACATTGTCCTTATATAGAATGTAAGAGTTAAGAATCATTTTTCCCATTATATTAAAAACCTCTTTCTTCCATAGCTTGACTGTTCGACGTTCATCTAAATAGGCATAAACCATCGTATCAGAAACATCAATTCCTCCCATATACTTGTTGTACTCAAGTATTACATTTGGCTTTTGAATGATTTCCTCTTCTCTCTGGTGTCTCACATTCCGTCTGGTTGCTTTCGATGACGTTTGAAAGCAATAATACCCGCTTCTTTTGGCTCTTTTTATCTCGGTGTCCTGATAAAAGCATTTAACCGTTTTTGAAAAATGTTGTGACACCAACAGCAAATTTTGATTTGAGACCATCAGGGATCCCTTTCCTATTCATTCTTATATTTGAAGTGTAATAAATTCCAAGATTATACAGTGGCTCTGCCAATGGTAGGGATGCAAGAAAGTTGTCTGTAAAGATATGAAACCCTTTATTCAAATAATTACCTATTGTCATGAGTTTTTTTTGTAACAACATATCCAAGGCCAAACTCCCGTTGCTCTTGTTTTCTCTTCATTACAGACACGAGCTCCTTTGTATACATATAATGCAAGAACATAATTGACAACAGAGTCCGCACAACATCCAAACTTGTACACCCCTACGGTGGTGTAGTTTTTGGCATATACTGCTGTAATACAGTATGGGATTTTGTCCTCAGTGAGAGACTCATCAATAGATAGCTGCTCAAGAGGAGTACAGTAATACGTAAAGAGAATGTTTGCGTGATCAACAAGGGGCTGAAATTTTCCACATGGATCGTTTAAGTTTTTTTTTAAGGCAAGGACTTACCAGATTTCCGTTATTTTACTTTTTTGGGGGGTCGATGATACAATATGATCACTTAAAAATTCTAAATCTGATAATTGGAATGGTTCCTAGTCTTTTTCTACGTCAGAATCGTCAATTTCACTTGAAGACGATTTGTGATATCTTCATCAGATGTTGGGGTGATGTGAACATTGTGCTAATAAAAACCAAATGGTTCCACTTATAAATGAAGAATCACTGATAATTCTGCTGCTTTCATTGTCCAGAACAACTTCAACAACATTCCGTAATAACTCATAATCACTTGCAATGTTCTTATTAGACATAGTTTGTAACTTAGTAAAATGTAATACACACGAAAAACACAAATGAAAAATGAAGTAATTTAATGGATAAAATAAGATAAAACAGAGTAAACAAAACACAGCGTCAGTTCGCTCGCAAAGTAAACATCCGATCTGACCTATTTTATATTTCACATCAAAGACGTATAAACCGCTGGTTCGGCAATCAAAATAAATATGAGGAGGTTAGAATCAAAGTGCACACTATCCAAAATATTCAATTTTGGTAAATTGAGAAAAACCTAATCAATGTATTTCTAGCAGCAAACTGTTAACAAAGAAAAGTGGAAAACTATAGGAAGATTTTATTAAATCAGTAAAAAAGTTCAATATTTCATGTTAACATGTTAAAAAACTGTTAATACGTTTGGAACATGTGAGTTTTGGAACTGACTTGATGAGGATCATGTGAGTTTTGAAAATCACTGATTAGAACACGTGATTTATGGAATTGCAGATATTTTCAGAGTAATATCAGTAAGTAGCTAAAAATGTACCACTTAGCAAGAAAATGTAAACCAATCCTCTGATTTAATGAAGTTTCAGATCCGGCTTATGCTCTCAAAACTGAACTTAGAAACCATTTCAATAGGTCAGGAAATAAAAAATATAGCGAACAATATAGTATAAGCAAACTTTATTTACAATTTCAAGAGTCGATTACTATTTCCAAACTTGTCTAAATTAATAATATTGGAATTTCTTTACTCGGTTCACACATGGTTAATTGATTTCCGTTGACCGACGGTTCTCCTTCTACGATTTTTTATAAAAATGGAGATTATCATTATTTTTCCAGGTCTCTCCAAAGTGCTTACGTAGAAGTTAGTTAACGTCTTTTTTCTTTTCTGAAAAGATAGCCTAGTCCTACCTGGCTATCTTTTCTTTGGTTTTCTTCCAGTTACTTTTATTAGGAGTCCTTTTTGTAGGCCTTTCATCTTCAACTGAAGGGGTTAAAAACTCGTTCATCTTCTCATAAGTTTAATAAATAATTAAAGTTAAGTTTCACTCACAATATACAAATTTTAGGTTAGGCAACCTCGTTTTGCTTCACAACTAAGTTTTTTTTTGTCGAGAAGAGTCACGTGACTTGGCTGATTTCATAGTCTGTCAAAACTAACAAGTTCCAGTGGAACATGTGAGTTGTGTTGCCAACCTTACTTTTTCAACATTAAATTACATAGGAACATCACTTTTTAGGAACAAACCTAAAGCATAGCAATATGCAGGGCAACGAGGCGAAAAAAAATACACTGCTCTTTAAATTTCGAATTTTTTGGAACATGTGCACTTTGATTCTAACCTCCTCATATACAAATATCGTTACTATATGGCTTTTGGATGAACTGTCATCGTTTGTAGCCAGTAAATGGCATTGTGTATAAATGGCATCGGTACAATCCCAGGGTGTTTACTAAAGGTGTTCCAATATTGTGGTATTTTGTTCTAGACGTGAAAATGAGCAAAAAACTTCATATGGAGGTATGTCCTAAAACTTTTAGTTTTCCGTCTATATGTCTGTATGTGATTTTTACCAAAAAAGTTATATCTTTTATACCAGTACAGATAAAGATATAAAGCTTTGCAGTTGTGTTGACATTTTGTACGCCCATTTGAAAAAAAAATTGAAAAAAATTATCTTTAACCCGTTTCAAAATGGCAGCCAATCATAAATTTTGATGTTAACCCTTCGAGAGCTGAATAAAAATTTCTATGTACGCATAATTATAGTGGTTATGGTCTCATGAATTACTAGTTACTTATGTGAAGGGTGTTAGAGCCAAAGGAGCTAAGTCCCAAAAACCAAATTTTACAGGAATTAAAAAAATAATGTTATTTTATTTAATATTGTAGTTTTGGGTTTGAAAAAAAATTAATGACCCAAGACTTACCATTCCTAATCTAAATCCAAAAAATTTTAAAAATACTACAATTGCTTGTGGAGTAAATAGACAAAAATATGGCGATATATTGAAAAGAGCAAAGTCAACCTTCGGTTTCGAGCTAAAAGAGCTAACTCCACCTGCAATTTAACATTTGTAAAAGGTTATACTAGGAAACAATAAACAGACTACACGGTTTTTTATATGTATTACTAGCGGGCCGGCGCGCTTTGCTGCGCATTTCAATAATTTTTTGCAAAAAGTTGCCCGCGGCTTCGCACGCAATTTTCCCGTTGAAAACAGTACACTATATTCACTTATTCTTTTTCCTATCACATTCTAAACATTGCTGAGATAATTGATAGTCGTTCCATTGTGAGCCTCTTGGGCGTATTATGAAGGTATGTACCATATTCCTGCCTCTATCTAGCTGTTACCCACGGCTTCGCACGCAAATCTTAAGAACCGAAGTCCTTATATTACTTAGTAAATTTTTTTTTTACTATAATAAATTTTAGATAAAATTAGTGATATCTCCGATGCCACGATTGAGCTTGCTTTGTTGTCTCGATCGAGGAGAATATGTACACACGGAGTTTTGAGAACCATACTTCTGTCAAAAAAAAAACAACTTAAGGTTGATTTTATAACATTCTTTATATTTGTAGCCAACGTAAGATAGTAATTATGATATCTGCATTACTCTTCTGATCAAGCATGAGCATGGTTTATATTAAATAAATATTGCAGTTAATAAAGGTGAATTTTTACGTCAAATTTGAATTGTATTATCTGGATAGTAAAGTCTATGTTTAACAGTGATTGCAAAAACAGTTTAAACAAAAATTTGTCGTTTCTCTTAAGCTTAACTCTATGCTTTAAAAACTATAAGTGTAATATATGTTTACAAAGAACAGCTGATTAAAATTTGAAAAGACGTTAACATATGTTTTGCTGCAATGCATTTCTTATGGGTATTTCTGTAACCAGTGGGGCGGAATCCTGAATCGGGAAAAGGGGATGGGCATAGCTTATAAACCTTCTCCGTGGAAAAATACATATACGTACAAATTTTCATCATGATCGGTCCCAATAGTTCACGATTCCATAAAGGACAAAACATACAAACATTCATTTTTATATATATATAGATATATAGATTATTATATTATTGATTTACAAAATATAATTTTAATACATTTTAACAATCACTCAGGGGTTTTCGAGGTACACAAATTAAAATTAGCCTTTCTCTTACTAAACGAATAAAAAACTCCTCATTTAAAAAAGTATTCCACTTCTTGTTTACTGGTGGAATTTATCCTGATAAAAGATCGTTGTAAAGAAGTTTATTCTCCTCCTTTAAGAAAGGAATCATTTGACGTATGTCAGTCTTCTTCGATTCTGTTAACCTGAGTTCTGAGAGCGCAGAAAAAACAAGATAACTTAATTTTCTCAACATCAATACCCGTTTTAAAAACATTAGTTCCTACCCAGGCCTCTTCTTCATTGAAAGTATGTTTTGTTTTTTATTACACCTGGATTTTCCTTATCAATGCGAATCCAAGCTGTCTTTGAAATGCCTAACTTAGCAGTATTTAAGGCATGCTTAAGTCGAAAAAAATTAATGTAGTTTCCCCCTGGTTTCAAACCCAGAGCCACCAAGATCCTGCTGTTCACTATGGCACCTTCATTGAAACTTGCTACTGCCTCTGTAACACAAAACTTCAAAGTTTTCAGGCCAACAAAAACCGTCTTAGGCAATCTAGACCAGATAACACAATTTACCGAATGATTCGGGTTGTGGGTTTTCCCATGAAGGCATTTTTTGAGGAGTTCAGGCTCAGTCAAGTCCTTAAAATTGGCTTTATTGCACTCATTACATCTGCAGGGAGGTGAAAATGCTCACTGTGTTTGTAGGGATTTTCTTCAGCTTCAGCTTTTCTGAACTTGCACCGACTATACTTTTCTACAGGACACAGACCATGTTGGGGAGTTTCATCACTTGATAAAATATGAAAATATTCCGCCCAAATGCCACGCTTCATGTCATCTACTGTAGAATTATTCTGACAACTCTTTCTTATAGCTAGGCCATAGTATTTGGTGATGATACCAATCGCTGTAACTGTAAGCCTTCCTCTGCCAGAAATTCTTTTTTCATCACTTAGCTTGTCACCTCGTGATTTTAATTTGAATGTCCTGAGGCGGGATCCCATCGTCTTTTGGACATGCCCTATACTCTCAAGTTTAGTTATAGGGTAGTCCTCTCCGTACACTTTTAATTGAGAAAGGTTGATATATCCTTTTGAATCACCGTCTCCTAAGTAATTGACATAGCGTACATTGCAAAGATTTAGTGAACGCTGGACAATGTTTTGAACACCTGGAACCTCCATTCCTCCGCTAGTGCATGAATAATTGGCTGAATTGTATTTATCTAAATGGTCATTTTTTAACCTATTGGAACATCTGCAGTATTTACATAAAACTTCAAAATCTATCACTTTACCCGAATCAACACTTGTGGCTGTGACGTTAAAAGAGATATGTTCTCTTTTCTGCCATGTTCCGTCCAGTGCGATTTAAATATCATTGCTTTCATTCGACTCCACAGCTTCCTCACAGCTCTTCTCATTGTACCAGCACAAACTGTGCTAACAGCAGCTTCCAGAACATCTAAATACCTCGAAATTTTAGGTGCATTTTGAAAATTCATTATACCGCATAGCATGTCAGTAGCTTCTTGCCCCTTATCAATAACCCGAAGCCCATAGATAAAACTCAGATTTATGTCATACAGCTTCCTGCTGTTTTCCAGACCTATCTGTTGTGGGTTTGCTTTTACAGAAGTAAAAAAACGTCGTCGTAACAAATTTGTCTAAAAACATTTCTGACAAGAAAACTATAACTCATATGCTAGGCCTATGTTTCTACTTCTGTTTACAGTTATTTATCTGAAACACTTCTTGCAAACTGCAACTTCTTCCAACATTTGGTTTAGCAATGATATATCTACGAGTATAGTATACTCACAACCATTTGCCTCAAATAAGTCAAATTCTTCAGCATTATTAGAGAGTTTCTTACTTGAACTGCTTTTTTTGGTCTATGCCTAGTGCAGTCTCAGGTTGTTTTTCAATTGAGTTAGGAATGTTACAATTATTTACACTCTTCTTTCCACAAACTCCCTTTCTGCTTTTGAATGCACTGGTTGAGCTAGGCATTTTACAAATACAAAATAACATTCAAAATCACAACAAAAAGCACTTCAAACACAATGACAACCACAACACAAACAAAACTTTGTCAACACAATCATATGGTTGGCTGCAGTCAATCAAAATGTCTAAATAACACCTAAACATTAGCAAACATAGAGTATGAAACATTGACACTACTAAACAGAGCGTATAACTCTTTACATTCAAAACCAAAAACATTACTATGTGAAGTGGGTACATCCTGCGCAGTAAAAACCTGCTAGGTAGTCAATAAATGGTTGTGTTGTGCAGCACATTAATTAAATATTTTTTTAACAATGAAATATCTATAGAAACTGTTAAGTGGCGAATAAACAAATTGTTTTTCCTGTTACAGATTGTATAGAATTTAATTCTTAAAACAACCATAATAAGCAAAGTTAACTAAATGTGTGAAAAAGTTATGAAATATATTCTTCACGTATTACACGACACAGCAAACTTTTGCTGTTTTATACTGCTCAACACTCGAAGTGGTACACAAGCAATTTTGCGATTTCATGATTCCCTTTCATTTTCTGCTCACGTAATGATGGTTATTTTACTTCTAAAATACATCATATTGTAGATCAAATGTAAAAAAAAATAAATTTAAACACCTTTATTGATAGAAAATGTAAAACAAAATAAATTTCACTATTATAAAGAAGGTTAAGCGTTCTTAAAAATCAAATAAAAATACAAAGACACCTCTGTTTTTGCGTCTTTGTCATCGTCAGTTGTGAGTAGGACCTCCTCTTTTCCTTATTACTTCTTGGCACCTTCTAGGCATGCTGTTTATAAGGTCTTGCCTGCTTTCCCATTCCTCGATGACGACCTGCTGAAGCTTTTCAAAGTTATCAGGAGCAACTCCATGAGCCCTGATTTTTCTCTTAAGACGATCCCAAATGTTTTCTACTGGATTCAACTCTGGTGATTGTGCAGGCCATATCATCATCCGTGTTATTATATGATCATTAAACCAATTGTTGACTGCTCTGGAGCGATGAGGACGAGCATTGTCATCAACTTACGTAAAAGTATCGCCAACTTCTTGAGCTAAAGGCAACACTATAGATAGACTCAAGAACCATATTCTGGTACATCTGGCTAGTCATGGCATTGTTACCAAAATCCACGAGCGGAATAGGTCGAATAGAAGAAATTCCGCTCCACACAGAAATTTGGAAATGTTTGGATAATATTTGGATCAGCACATTTTCCAAGGAGCCATCGAAAAAAAGCAACACGGGGAGCGTAGTCTTGTGGCAAAAAAGTTTGGACATGCTGGAAGTGGTGTGGGTGTAACTGGTACTCGTGTAGTATTCTCCGAATACTAGATTGGCTGACATTGAACTGTAGTGACAATTCTCTATTGCTCTTTTCAGGATAATCAGAAATTTCATTAGGGACCAACTCTTCTAATTCAACAGTCCTACATGATCGGGCGATGCCTGCATTACTATGCTCCAAAGAAGACTTCAAAGAACCTGTTTCAGATAAGCGTTGATAAATAGTGGCAAAACAATCTTGCTATTGGGACACCTGCGGTCTAATTACACGCATGTCTGTTAATTAAAGTTTGAATACACATGAATATTACCTTCCATTTTTAATAAATGAAATACGCAACACAAAATCACTAATAAAATTGATGAAAATAACTGGTTAAAATACTTAACACAAACACACAGTATATTTACAGTTTAATGTTTTGTTCAACATTGAGGTGACATATGAAGGGTCCAGGCCCCCCCCCCCAAGTCCATCAAAACAAATTTTTCAGGAATCACATTTTAAAGTTTAAATTTCTCATGTTTCCTTGGTAACAAATATTAGGCTGCCGTATTTTAACATTACCTTCATAAATTTGAGGCATTCGGTCGTAAAACATGGTAACAAACAAAATGTAAACTTTCTGGGAAAGAATTCTAAAGTTTTTAACTAAATATTTCATGCTTATTTATCAAATAAATTCCATAATTTTGTTAATCAAGCAATCTGTAACTATTCAAAAATGTAATTTTTATTAGTTAAACTGTGTACTATTTTTTCTTAAGATGATATATTGTTTTATATTAAGGCAATACATGTAGATAGCATGTTTTACACCCAATCATGAATTTTATTGACATTAGTAAGTACCAGATACCAGTTTTACACAGAGTTCTGTTCAGATATGCTTATGGTAAGTGTTAGATACCATAGAACTAAAAAAACTTTACTAGCACTATAATTGCTCTTTGAAAATAATGTAAAATCTAAATTATTTAGGAATAAGGTCAGCAATAAATTAGAAAAGTATGATATTAAATGGTGTTTTAATTACAGGTTGATAGACCCAAGTATCATAATGTTAAGTGAAAAATGTTTACACAATGTTTAAAATAAATCTTAAATATAACAACTGGTGGAGTAATATACTTAGAATAGTAAAATAAAACAAACAGAAATGTGAACAAAATATTAAATCTTTGAACGGTTAATTTTAATCACTCCTCAACTTTAGTGTTTTTACTATCTTCATGTTCTGGAACCAAGCTTCTGTAGTAGTCATAATGGACACTTGGAGTGTACTTCAACAAAGCAAGGACATCTCGCAGTTTTCCCTTGTTTATTGGTCTTGGTCTGTTGTAAAGTAATGCGAATGAATAAAGTTGAACAATGATGACATTCATTTGATTTGAAATAGTGTTTAACAGCGAACACGCGATGCTGCACGTTCCACTGCTCCATTACTACTAGAACTGGACGCTCCAACGAACAAAATGGCGTCGCTCGGCTGTTACTGACCGCTCCTCTCCACTGATACTACGTTACTGAAATCCATGCGTTCTTTTTGCGCCACCTTTTATAACAACACTGAAGAACGACTTAGCGTCTCAGACACACGAATGAGACTCCGCGAATCGGCTGATGTTGAATTTCAATTTCAATTCTATTCAAATCTTTATTTTCACAAGACGTTACATATTGCAGCAATTCTATAGTGACAGGTGATATTGTCCACTATTATAAAAAGTATTAATCATAAAAGTTGTATTCGTCCATATAATGTTATTCAATTTAAGTTCCAGTATAAAAATTATACGAGGTCCAATCAAAAAGTATCCTACCTTTTGGTGCAACGTAAAACTGAAGTTACCTGAAAAAAGCTGGCGTTAATTTTCTTCAAAGTAAGCCCCCTGAGAAGCAACACAACGATTCCAGCGACGTTTCCACTTCTGGAAGCAGTCTTGAAAATCACTTTTCGGCATCGCCATGAGATCAGCCGTCGTTTTTTTCATAATTGCTTCTCGACTTTCAAATCTGGTGCCTTTCAATGGTTTTTTTGAGGTGGGGGAAGAGCCAAAAATCGCATGGAGCCATATCTGGATAGTACGGAGGCTGAGGAACTTGCGGAGTGCCTGTTTCGCCAAAAAAAAAGTTTGAATGAGCTGGCGCATTGTCGTGGTGTAGCCGCCAATTTTGAGACGCCCACAAGTCAGGTCTTTTGCGGCGAATCGCATCTTGGAGACGACGTTGGACACTTAAATAGTACTGTGCATTCACAGTTTGACCCTCAGGGGCATATTCATGGTGCACAACTCCACGGTGGTCGAAAAAAACAGTAAGCATCACTTTGACATTGCTTCGAACTTGCCTTGCTTGTTTTGGCCGAGGATCCTGGGGAGACTGCCATTGTGATGACTGAAATTTGGTCTCAGGGTCATATCCATAGACCCAACTTTCGTCTCCAGTTATTATCGATGTCAAAAAGTCCGCATCATCCTCACAACATTGCAGCATGTCCTCGGCAACATCCAATCGCCGTTGCTTCTGCTCGTCTGTCAGCAATTTTGGCACAAATTTTGCGGCTACCCGGCGCAATCCCAAGTCATCCGTTAAAATTGCTTCAGCTGATCCGAAACTGACATCTAACTCAGTACTTACTTCCTCCACAGTCATTCGACGATTTTCACAGATCAAAGCTTTTGCTTTCTCGATGATTTCCGGAGTTCGACTTGTTTTTGGTCGGCCCGAACGCGCGTCACTTTCTGCCGAGGTTCGACCACTTTTGAAACGGTTATACCACTCTTTAAGTAACATCTGCGTAACACTCATTGCCTCATTTTCGATGGTAGCTGAATTTTCCGAATGGTCTCACTTTGTTTTTCTCCGAGTTTCACGCATACTTTAATGCAATAACGTTGTTCCACTTTTTCCGTCATCTTCACAGTTAGAGGAAACCGATACGCGCACTTGACTTATCAGTACATACTGACCCGTCTCCGGCGAACCAGTCGGGGGATCAAGATAAGACTTTGTACCTTTCCTTATCATAGTAGGAACTAGTGTCGCAACAAATCTTATCTCATTATTGGCAGCAGAAGCCGCGATACACGACGAGGTCAGATACTTTTTGATTGGACTTCGTATTATTATTAGTGATACTGAATAAATATGCAACATTTAAAAGTAATGGCATATTATGCAATTTAATTATAAATATAAAATTCAGACAAACTTAATAAACAACAATGACGTAATACTGCTATTTGTATGTACTTGAAAATATACGACATAGAGTATCAAGTAAAGGAGTTCTCTCTAAACCGTTATTATAAAATTTGACTTTAAAGGAATCTTTCGCTTTCTCCCAGCACAAATAGAGGCCTAAAAGTTTTGAACTTGCAAGTTTCCTCAAACTTGATACAAATTACTGAATTTATGAATAATTTAATACAGTCTTCTTTTGTGTGTGACTTTCTCTGGCCAACTGCACTTTCCGACTGTATTTTTGGCTTGGCAAGTAATATGTCCACTTTTCTGTAGTCAACTGCGCCGGGATTTAATGGGCACAGACCACATCGTCTAAAACAGTTTGTAATAGTGTATATTTCAAAGAATGTCTAGAACTTGTTAAAGCAGTCATGGGAAGTTGTACTTTGTTAGGCGTTCCAGACCATTTTCAATTTGCCATTTATAACAACAGCTGCCTATTTTTGTCTTACAGAGCGGAATACTGCCACATATAATGGCTGGAGTACGTGGGTGCAGATTCGTGGCAAACTATCAGAATAATGTGTTTCTGGGAACAAAGCAATCTTTAAGTGGTATGTGGCTTTGTGCCTGTCGAAGAATGTCACCTCTGGAAATTGAATTTGCTTCTCTTTTAAAGATGAATGTGGCAGGTTTCGTACCTTAAGTAAGCCTTCCTAAACTAAATTTAGGAGTATCTGTACTGTAACTTGAGCTAATAACGGTTTCTATTAATTCTAAAATAATATAGTCGGCAGGATTGGTTGTGATTATCCTCTGATATTGGCTTCAAGATGAATGAACAAAATTAGATTTTCTTGTGCATAGTTCGTGGTCAATTGATTGTTGCCAGAAACCGATTTCCCGTTGAGAATTAACATAAACAGCCAAAGGTAATCTTCCAAAACTATGTTCCTTTCTTGGGCAGTTGTTGTACATAAACTGTGCTCGTTAGCCGAAGGTTGTGAACGCAACATCTGTGTGGCTAACGGTGAAATACATACCTCACATGGTACTATTTTAACACTTTAAGTGAGCCACGGGTATGGGAGTTGTTTTTCTCTTATAAAGTATGTTTTTCTTGAGATTCCTTTTAGTACCATATCCTTAACAAATTTCATAAATCTATTTTCAGAATTCTGTATTTTGTTTCTGAACTGCTCATTATAAGAAAATACTATACAAAAAAATTGTGGCTGTAGACTGTCAAATACAACCACAGATGTTTGATTATATAACCTTTTCTTTGCAATTGTTAGTGTTTTAAGTCCAAATAGGTTTCCCTTTTTAAGTACACCGATCCTAACCAAGGCTCGTACACTTGACATGTAAGAAATTGTAATTTACGTGTTGGGTTGAAGATACGAGCTGTGTTTTCTTTTTCCTACTTTCAACTCCAGTCACTACTCGTCTCCAGTCTTTTTTTTCTCTCGACTCTCTAATTCATTCTTGTATTTATTTCAACTTCTGTATCAGGAGTAACATAAAGCATATATTTGCTGAAATCATATTTCTCTTTGGCATCAGCAATGTCCATAGCCTCTTGAATAGACTATACCGGGTGAGTTTTTTAAAAGTGATCCAATAGCTAACTTTTTAATTACACGAGTTAGCACCACAATTTAAATTTGGAACTTGCTCAATTTTAAGTTTCACTCAAGAATACACTTTCGTATTTTTTGAAGATATTGGAAAATGTCGGCCAACTTTAAAATCTTTTATAGAAAACCATGTATTTTATGTTGTTTTTAGATTCTACTACATACTACTACTCTAAAAAATAACACATTTTTGCAATTGAGAGTTTTTCAGTATTTCTAATGGTTCAGAAGCTACGTGGACTGGACGTTTTCATCATCAGTTGCATGAATTCTTAAAGCACGTTTAATCAGTGTTAGTTTTATGTGTTGTTAGTGTTTTGTTATGTGTGTAGTTTGTATGTGTTTTGATATTAGCCATGTTTTACGCTGAGCGTTAATAATTTTCATAATATTCCTTTAACTTTTCGACTAAATGTTTGGTAAAAAAAGATTTCAGATACAGCGACTTAGATCGCAACTAAACAAATACATTTAAAGAATACATATTTTATTGAAACACATTTAAAAATTATTATTGTAATAGCAATACCAAAACAAAGGATCAGTTCTAATAGCTTAGTACTTTACAAGTTCAAATCAAATGTTCGAAGTGCCGCTCTTCTGCCTCAATGCACTTTCTGAGTCGTTGCACATGCACTCTTTGTACCCTGATTAAAACGTCTTCGCCAATTGAGCTGCACGTTTTGCGTATCTTTTCACGCTTGTCTTCGGGAGTGTTAGGGGGCGGTGCACTTTATCATGTATGGTTCCCCAAAGAAAAAATCGAAAGGGGAAAGGTCAGGTGATCGAGGAGGTTACGCTACCGGCCCACATCTACCTATCCATCGCTCTTGAAAACTCTCACTCACCGCATTACGGGCAGCTTGAGCGTAATGCGGAGGGGCCATCTTGCTTGCTAATACTGCATGGTGTTCAGGGTTTGAATAGGAACATTATCCAATAGGACAGGGAGAGTTTCTCTGATAAATTCAGCATACTGCGGGACAGTTTAGGTTTCCATAAAAAAGCTGGCACCAATAATCTTACTGCCTAGAATGCCACACCACACGTTAAGCGACCATCACCTCTGGTGATCTGCGGTGCGCATCCAGTGAGGATTAGTAGCAGACCAATAGTGCATGTTGTGCCTGTTTACCTCACCAGTACTCACAAATGTCGCCTCACCTGAGAAGAGAACCATTCCTAAAACATGGGATTACTTTTAGCTTCCAGTAGCAACCAATTGCATAATTGTAACCTACGGAGAAAGTCTGCATGCAATAACTCTTGATGTAAACTCATTTTAAAAGGATGAAACTTTTGCCGTTTTTAATATGTTTACAATGGAAGTTTGACTTACTCCTAATCCATTACTTATTTCAAGAGTTGAAATATTTGGACAGTCATACACTGATGATAAAACATCAATTTCAGCTTCTTCTTTTGTAACTTGCTTTGCACGTTGACGCTTTCGAGGAGCGATCTTGTAGATCGGGCTTGTTTTTCAAGACTTGCAAACGCACTACACGATGGATGTGGTCTATCAGGATATCTTGCAGCATACAAATTTGCAGCATCGCGTTTGTTCTTGTAACATTCACCAAATATTAACAACATATTCACCTTTTCATCGAACGCCATAACTTTCAAGAGTCAGGTTTGAATTTGATTAGAAATTGACAGCTGGATAGTGAAAAAATTCAACAATTAGATTTGTAAACAATTTTGCAAACCCAAATACAGTATGGAACTAAAATACTCTAAGTCATATTTATTCATATATTCATATTTATGGTTTTATTGATTCTGATATTGACTAAGCTTGAGTCACTATCAGAATCAATAAAACCAACCTTACTTAAGGCAGGAACAGGCTTACCTATATTACATCTAACTATATTAGAATTGAGACCTGAAGTTCCAGGCCTAACCTCAAAGTCCAATTCCGTTGTGTGGTCCTGCACTTCCTTTTCCACATCAAACAAAATACGGTTACTAATGTTTCTAATTTCCAAAGTTTCATTCCCGTTTGCAAGTTTACAAACCAAATCTGATATTTTCATTATCACGAACTAATATAACTTAACTATATTGAGCTTGAGGCACTGCTATGAATCACAATAAGTCAAAATAACAGTAACACAGGAGGTTAAGTAGAACAGCTGTTTATAGTCTTTTCCATAGAGGTAAAAATCCCCATGTGCATGTGGGTAGTTTGACCACTAATACTATTGCATCAAGAAGACACATTCTCTTCAAAGGTAAAACTAACTAAATGTATCCGGGTAGTTAACCCATTTAGACCCAACTTATTTTTTTATTTTTTACTTATAGATTTTTATTTATATTTTTCTTATATTAGATGTACTGAACACAATTATATCCTTTTTTGGTTCCAATTAGATTTTTGTATACTGAATATTACATGTTCCCATTTGGGAACAGCGGGCTTCAAAGGGTAGGGCATTTAAAATTATACATATCCATTGATAACACATAATATTTGGTTTAAAAACATGCACATTTTATTATTTGCATATTTACATTATTGTAATTATGAACTAATACCTAAACTTTGTTGCGAAAGACTTCAAAACAATGAATATGCAAAGCAATATTACACTTTCTGCACTTCATTCTTGCGGGTTATTTTCAAATTGAGAACTAATATGATGTGTAAAAAAAAATTATTTGTGTTAAATGAAAAAAATCAAAACTATACCTTAATAAATTCTGTACTTAACCTAGTAATACTCCCTGACGTAGCAGAGCTTAATTTCTACAACATTTGTATTTTTTTTATTTATAGAAGCACATGCTTAAAATTGGTCCCCTCGCTGAGATTATATAATATACTCAAATATATTTAGTGCTTAAGGCTAAAATGGTTAATTGGTATAGGATTGCTAATTACTATCCTTGGGAACATAAATGTCTAAGAAAATTATACAACTATTAACAAAAACACATATTTTTACCAGAAAAACTGTAATCAAATCAGAAAAGCTGAAAAAATTCACAAAATTTCAAAAATACATAATTATGACATTTATTTGGATTAAAAAACTATATACAAAATTGTTTATTACTATAATTGTGAGTATTATGTCACAAACTTGTCTGTAATAAAACAAGCATTTTCATTTTAATGAGTAAAAGAACATCGTCCGCGAGGGGACAAGCGTCGGCGAGGAGATAATGGCGTCGGCGAGGAGATAATGGCGTCGGCGAGGAGACAAAGATCGTCGGCGAAGATACTACAATCACTCGCTATACGATCATTTGCTTTAATATTTTAATTACCGTTCCATGAACGATGTTTTTATTCATTGCTTTTTCTCGTTTTTAGCTGATCATAGAACATAAACATATTAGTAAGACAGCCTGTCACTGTACCATGAATATGGAAGCCAAATACAATGCTCAACAGAAGAGATAATGAATTTCAAACAAGTTGAATAAAACTTACCTCATGGTCACGTTTAGCAAATGTTACTCCATGTTATACTCCATGTAAAAAAATAATAGCACATAAAAATTACGTTCTTTGTTGAAAATCACATATATACACTATTAATATTGCTGAATTTCTTAGTTACTAAAAAAACTTTCACAACTTTTTTATGAATAAAAATAATGATAACTATTAACACAATTGTACTTAAAAAACACCTTACAAAGAAACTGGCCCGTTAAATTTATAAAACAACCTTTCCCGCCTGAAACGACATTCTTGGAGTGGGCAATGTTCCCAAAATTTGGGGAAAGCAAATCCATGCAATGTCGTTTTGTTTGGGCTGAAACGTTTTGGCATCCTTTGTTTGTTTCATAAACAAAACTTCAATTTCCATATCATTGGACATTTCACTTTGTATCACCGCAACAAATTGTTTTTTAGTTTTCCCCATTTCAAATGAAACTACAACAAAAGTGCCAGGTTTCAGGTCATCATAGCCATAGTTGGAATTAAAAGTTATTGTTTTTTGTACACTGGACGATTCTTCACTCTCATCTTCTGAACTATAAACATCAGACACCCTGAGCCTAACTTTTGTCGGCAACTTTTCCTTTTTGTTGGATTCCATTACATTTTCTATAATATTAAAGTGAAAATGACGACACTCGTTTTCACATTCAAAACAAGATAGCTTTCTTCCAAAGAAATATTTGCCGTTCCAGAACAATTGTCGAATGCCCATAATACCTTTAATTGCTGGCAATTTTTCTGGGACTTGTCTTTTAAATGCTTTAATGTCAGAACTAAGCACTTCTATGATGTTCGTAGAGCTATTACATAATGCCTCTACCAAATCTTTTGAAGACATGATGTCTTTACCATGAAGAACGTGTTGGTCCGCATTTCTTTTTAAGGAGCCCCCGACTCCGTCCATGGCACCCTTGCCGTGGCCTGATTCCATAAAATTCCAAGAAAAACTTTGTAATTTTTTAAACATTTTTGGCAATTTTTCTTTCATGAAATAAACGTTTGTCTTATTTCTGTACTGGGACGATGGGCTGTCGGAAAAAAAAAATATATATCATCTTAGTTTTAGGGAAATCTTTTGCAGCAGTTTCTAAAATGGGTTGCAAATGGGCCCAAACGGCATATGACATGTGATCTATATCATCCGATACAGTGCAAAATGATTTGCATCTGACTTCTTTTTTTTATGGAAGTGCATAACTCCAGTGTGCAAAGAGATTTGGGGTTTGGATGCACCAAAGTGCATGCTTTGAATTTCAGCCGAGCATTTAACAACATAGTTTTGTGAAAAATCTATCTGAAACATAAGTTCATCTTCTTTAAGATTCTCCATTAAAGAATTTAGTTTATTCCCCTGATGCTTCATGGCAAATACATGTTTTTTAAAGTTGATCATTTGATCCTTGAACATTTTCATTACTTCGCCAATGTCGTAATCTTTAGTAACTTTTGAAACTTTTTTTATAACTTTCTCTTCACCTTTAATAATTTTTTTTCTACTACTTGTACCCACTGACTTACTTTAATAATCTTTTGGGCATCTTCATCAAAATAAACTTCGTTAGATAAACACTTTTGACATCGACCATACATACACTTTTCATTTTCAGTTGAGCAAACTAAAGAGTTTAATACTTCACTGGTTTTTGAAAATAAAATTGACTTGGCGTTGTACAATGCCGATACAATTAATTTTATGTTTTTTCATGTTTTGAACAAGCGCAGGTTTCTCTATCTTTTTGTTTAGGCTTTTGTACCCAGAATGGCCTGCAACGGGTAAACGTTGTGTAAGATACGTTTACGTTTGTTTCTTGTACAAACTTATTATGCAAATTTGCCAAAGTGTCCAGTAATACTCGCCTTTGCATTTTTACACCCCCTCTTGTTATAAAGTCTTTCTTGCCTGGCATCATCTTTGATATTAGATCATTAAAAAAAATTTTCTTATTGGTAAAGCTTCCTTCACTTTTACTGTAGAGTACCTTTTCCTCATAAACTTAGTATCACCGTCCACCATTTTTTTTTTTTTATTTCTGTTGTAGGATACAATCGATGTAAATTCTTTTTGGACCCTATATTTTCGTAACAACTTTGTGCCAATAACTTTTGACTTTATTTGGCGTTCTTTAGTTTTAGGATCAGTACTCTCTATTGATGACTTCAGCTGCTTTTCTAAAGCAAAACCAACAAAGAGTCTTTTTTAATATGTGGTGATACTTTTTCGTTTCGTACCAGCCCCCTAACCTTTTTGCACGGGAGGGTGATGCAACACTTTTATTCTTCATTTGTTCCCTCTGAAGTCGTTTCTTGTATTTTTCCAATTTCGCCCTAAGTTTATTGTTCTCTTCTTTTTGTTTTTTTAGTTCCCTATAAGCTTTAGCTCTGTCTTTTCTAACAATTTTTCGGCCGATTTCTTTTTGTCGAGAGTCTCTTTTATTTTGCGTTAGATTTTGTTCAGTGCCGCTTTCGGGAGGAGTATTACTTAAAACAACATCTTCTTCCTTCTTCTTTTTTCTTATAGCTGCTTTCCTTTTTTTTCCAGATTTTTCTGTACACTTCTTTCTCTTTTTCAGTCATTTCAGCAACTAACTTAATCTGTTTTTCTTTTTTTTAATCGGTGGTATCTTTCTCTGTCTCTTTGACGTTTTTTTTCTAACTTTTCCACTGACATATTTTCCTTGTATTTTCTGTTTCGGGCATTAGCAAGTTATCGTTCCCAGCAGCATTTTTCTTCTTTGTTTTACCCATTACAAACTGAAAATAAACAAACATATTTATTCATGGAAAAAGAAATTAAATTTATTAGGGTTAATAATTCCGAGGGATAATGGTATTAAAAGTTCAATTTATATTTTAACTTGACAGAAGAAGCAATGCAAAAGACAAAACAAAAGCTCACGTCTAAACAACGGGGAATATATTATTTATGAACTTTTAATGAAAAATATATTTGTAATTTTTGCATGAACTATACTTAATTTAAAATGTAGATGACCATACAAATGTTCTAAAAATAAATTTTGTCGTTAAAATAATCTTAAGTCCCCACGATGACGGCAAATCGTCTCCTCGCCGACGTTTCCGAGGGGACCGTCGGCGAGGGGACATTTCTTTAGTCTTTCCCGCTTAATTCGATGACGCGGCAATAGTACGCGTTGGTGTTTTGATGTTAGATCTCTACTATTTAATAGTATAATACAATACAACAGCTGAATAAATAGTTCGTAAAAATATTCGTTTTTTGCCGTCGGCGAGGGGAACTGTAATTAATGTACGCAAAGAAATGCTTACCTGAATTCAGTTCTAGAAGCACAGTTCTATAATATTTCGTGAACAAATATCACTGCAACAACCAACTGATAGTTTTTGTTCGCCACACACACGACTAGGGGTGCGGGAACCGAATTAGCGATGTTTAGCGGGAGTCTTAAAACACGTTGCATGTTTAGAAAGCGGTCTAGGGACATGAATAAAACACAAAATATCTCTTACTATAAAGGCGAATTAATTTTTTTTTTTGCAGTACATTTTAAAAGATCATTATTGAAGGAATACTTAGTCTTTTTCTTAAGCTCAAGGAATGAATATGTTCTGAATATTTTGTATTCACAATCCCATGTTAGCTGTTATGGACAGTCAGCGAGGGGACAAAATGGGACTTATTAGAATTATTGAAAATAGTCTAATTATGATTTTATATTCTAAATTGTTTTATGGTACTAATTAATATAGCTTTGTTAATTTTTAGCCTAGTTTATCTTTGTTTCTTACTTAAATTAAATGTTATTAGCCTGGGAATGATATTAGTTCTCAATTTGAAAATGACCCTTGCATTTTTTTACATTGTCCACACCGTGATTGTTTATTATTACTTACAATTACATGGTTCTGTCCATTAAAACGGACTTCCAATGTTACCCTCTTATGAACTGCTAGTACTTGTCGGGGTAGTCTAATTGCCAATCGTTCTGAGTATTTCTGTAAGTAAGCTAAACTCATTGTCCTTTTAAAGTTTAGGACATCAACTGCTGACGTTTTACTCTTTTCTACCCAACGGTAGAGCTGCCAAACATTGTTGCCGGACATGTTTAGACTGCAAAAAAAGAAGTTTCTTACTCTGAAGCTGTATCTGTCCTTGTTCGATCGCACAGTGTTCCTCATGTACAGTCTTGCAGGGTATGGTGCGTGCATTTTCTGAGCTCTGGGTTAGCACCTCGCCGCAGGTACTGGGGAACAGTCTGTGGTTTTGTCCAGTAAATCTCCCCGAGACGTTCAGACCTCCTCTAAACCTAATCCACAGTCTTTGTTAAACCTTCACCAGGAGATCTTGCACACAGAGATAACGTTCAGCAAAATTTGAAACCTGCCTTAAGTTTAGAAGAGAGAAAGAAATTGTCAGAAAAGCATAAGAAGAATATTCAAAGTAAAGTCGATAACAGGTCAAAAGTACCTGTTAGGAACCTTAACACGTCATCATCTAAGTCATCTCAACTGTCCATCAATGATGATGGCACAGCTGAGGATCCTTTGGAGCTCCGGACGGAGTTCCAAACGTTACGTGGAACTTTCCGCCCTGTAACAAAACAAAGAAAAAAAATCACTATGTGGTAAAGAAGTAAAATATTGCATGAATTATAATAATAAAATAAAATCATGCTTATTCATTGGAATATTAATGGTTTAAGAAGTCATTTAGAGGATTTAAAACTACTTATAAATACAAAAAGGCCCAAAATAATCTGTATTCAAGAAACCAAATTAGCTCCTCACATACCACTTAAAATCAATGGTTATGACACTTTTCGATTAGATCACCAGCAAGAAATAGCCTGTGGCGGTGTTGTGATTCTTTCGGATTCTTGTTTGAGCGCCAGAGCCTTGAACATCGTCACAAATCTACAAGCAATTACAATAACAATAAATATTTCTATTAAAATAACAATCTGCTCTATATACATCCCACCTCTACCTTATGACTTGGTCCTTGACGATCTGCGTGATCTAATCAATCAGCTTCCCTCTCCGTTCTTGATTGTTGGCGATTTCAACGCACATCATCGCTCCTGGGGTTCCAGTCATTGTAGTCAGAGGGGTAACATGTTTTCGGGGTTGTGGGATGAGGTGCAAACGGTCGTACTCAATAACGGGTCGGCCCACCTAAATGTGTCCTAGGACCGGCGCCGTGTGGTCGGCAATTGATTTGTCGATATACAGTCCGTGTGTGGGAACCAGGGTCCACTGGTCCGTTCTTCCCGACCTGTCAGGGAGTGACCGTGCGCCCATTACCATAGTCTTTCAATCGCTTCAATCCCACAATTGCAGGCAGGGTTCCAATAATAGCCACGCTTTCTTTTGTCCCGAGTTAGCAAAACTAGACCACCGGAAGTCTTATCAACCGCAACAGCATTAAAACCCCTCCCGAACTCGGAGCAAAAAAAAAAAAAAAAAAAAAAAAAACATGCCACGAAGACGAAGAGAGAGAAAAGAAAATTTGCATTACATAATATAATTAATTAGGTGGCAAACATTTTCACACAAAAATACAATTAACTGCAGCATTACGGTGCACCGAGTAACTTACAAACTATATAACAAAAATTAATAGAATTCCATTATTGACAATAACATAATACATAGAAATTTGACATATAAATAAACATAGTTTTAGGTACGGCATGTAGTAAATATAAAATTTTGAATTGCTAATTATTATGAACTGAGGGGAGGGAAAAGGTTGTAGAATTTCTAGGCCCACTATTTTTAAAAAGTAATTTTGTTTTAAGTTTGTAGCAAAAAAATAAAAAAAAATATTTAAAGCCGATTTTCGAAGGAGGCGGGGGCTTAGTTGCCTCCACGAATACGAATTAAAGATGAAATCATCCCCTACAGATCATGTCACTAAAGTAAATAAATACTAGTTTACTTAACACTGGCCCTCCTCCAGATATAATATCTGGCAGCGCTCCATAAAACCCAATCCTCTCAAGTCCAGTAAAAGAAGAAGAAAAAACATTTTAGCTCTAACCTTGTTCAAGATAATTTGAAGCCCAGACAGTCCAGTTGGATGACGCTACAGTAGCGCTGGCAGGGCGCGGGCATTCAATTTTAATTTACCAGTGCTGTTTCCATTGGGCAGACTCGCCGCACCAGTCATGTTGACGGCACTCACGGGGACCCTATTGAATCCCAACATAACCAGTAGATATTCAGAAAAGTTTTACTATAACCCGAGAAATAATAAAAACTTAATTATGTTTGGCACAAAGTAAAATGGGTGCTTCAAAAAATGTATGCACACTTTCAACTTCCATAGAAAATTTATTTACCGTTCTACAAAGTAAAATTTCAGGAAATTAGAAAGCTTAAAGTCCAATGTAAATGAAACGTAAATAACAAATGTTAATATTGTTCAAATTGGTGACCTGCAGCATCAACACAATTCCGAGTACGAGTCACCACTGATTCTGTACATCGTATCAAAACGTCCAATGAGATTTCTCTACACACAGCTTGAATCTCATTCCAAAGAATGTTTAGGTTACGTGGTTTACGTTTGTACACCTCATCTTTTACTGTGCCCCATAAGAAGAAATCCAGTGGTTGTAAGGTCTGGAGAGCGTGCTGGAAACTCGATTGGCCCCCTGCGTCCTATCCACTGGCCCGGCAAATTTTGATCCAGGTAAGCTCGTACGTCCCTGTGATAGTGCGGCGGGGCATTATCTTGTTGAAAATAAAAATTATCATTACCGTATAATGCACGGATGGATGGCAGGAAATATGGAATCAGCAAGCATTGTTAGGTAATTAATACCAGTTACAGTACCTTCAAATCGAAAAGGTTCAATGAGTCTCCTTGAAGACAAACCGCACCACTCATTTACACCAGGCAAATTTACAGCTTTTTCAATTGTAATGTGAGGATTGTCTTCAGCCCAGTAAACACAATTGTGCCTATTGACAGTTCCATTAAGTTTGAACTGGGCTTCATCCGACCAAATAATGCTACCCATAAATTCCGGTTCACGTATCACCATCTCCTGAACCCATTCACAAAATTGCAACCTTCGATCTGGATCGTCGTCACTTAGCTGTTGCACCAGCCTTGGAATGTAAACACGATACTTGCCTCTCTTCAGAATGCGTAGCACGCTGCTAGCACTTACATCCTTTTCACGTGCCCCTTGCCTTGAAGATTTGTTAGGAGAGCGTTGAAAAAGTTCTAAGACTGCCGTTGAAGACTCATCACTTGTAGCTGTTCGAGGTCGACCTGAATGACCTTTATGCACATCACACACTGTTCCAATGAACTTCGAATTTGTCTCGTATGCGTGTAATTGTTAATCTTGAAGGTGGTTCTGTATCATAATCCCTTCTCCACTGTCTTTAAACTTCATTTACATTCTCAAACTTCCAGTACCACTTAATAAGCTGCTTACGTTCTTCAAAACTCAAACGTACGTCCGCCATGTTGATATTACAAATTCCAGCTAACAATATAACATAAAGGGACGATTATGCCGCCACCTAGCGAAGAAATATAACATTAGCCTTGTAGAGCGAGAAAACTACGATAGTTTAAAGTGCGTATACATTTTTTTGAAGCACCCGGTATATATAAAAATATTTAAAATTAACAATTAACCAAGTATTATAAGATACACTACTTGGTGTCAATTTTAAATATTACATACAAAACAAATTTTCAAATATTGAAACATTTACTTATAGGCTAGAACAGCCATACTAAATTATTCAGCTTGGTAACATTTACTTGTAAAAATAATTCACTGTATTTGATTCATTTTGTAATATTAATTGTAATATAAATTATGTAATTTACAAATAATAACAGTACATTATTTCCCAAATAACAATAATTAAATTATAATCTAAAACTAAGCCGTTCACGTTACTATAAACCAATAATTAATTAAACAATAAAATAGAAATTATGAATGTTGTCACCCAATTTTTGTACGCAACACAAAGACGAGGTAACAAAATTTGCTAAGTCTGTACCGTCTCGCTTACACTAAATAAAGACAAAATGATTACTAAATAAATAATTTCCGTTCGCCGAACGGATCAATTAGAAAGCACTAGCGCAAACTAAAATTTACCTGGCAAGGATAATAAATTAACAATTTAGAAAGTAACGAAATGACAGGATAGAACACTTTGTGACAAGAAAACGTACATAAGGGACACAAATTACAAAATAAATAAATAAATAACTTTTAACTGATCAACGTGTCTGCGTGGGAGAGAAAAACCACCAACTAAGTTAAGAGAATGAATAAGAATAAACAATTAGGCCTACCTGCCGAAAGTCGGAGAACTAGCCAGTAGGGTGGGCTGAAAAAACTAAGTTGCATATTCTTGAGTTGATTAAGAGAAAAATAATTAAAAAAATATTATTTAAAATCTTTAGTTCGCGCAACGAGCTTAAAGTTTTGTAAAAAGTGTACATTTTGCTTATTTTCAAAAAAATATTTTAAACCTTCTTTTTATGATTTTTTTTATTGTACTAACGTATATATTACGTTTATAAGTCCATAACGTCAATAAAAATATTTAGATACTTTAAACAAACATATAAGGTTCTCAAGAAATATCGTAATTATTAGAAAATTGTACGAAAAATAACAATTTTTCTTCAAAGAGAAAAACATTATAGATTTGCAGCTCTTCGCCCAATTCAGCAAATGTTTTGGTGGAATGACCCAGGAACTCACCACGGGGAGGTGGCTGCAACTCGAGTTCCACCCACACCCTACCCAACCATCCAACCAAATAGGGTGTGTTTGAATGTATTTACATGTTCTACGCTTCCCTAATTTTACATACCTTAGATTGACGTCGAAGGTTTAAAGTCTGATTTATGTCCAAATTTTGGCATGACAGACCTTGATAACAATGTGGTTCTGATAAATCCATCTCTGTTATCTTGACCACACACTTTGTCCGACGCTTCTGTCACAAACTTAACACACCTTTCCACGGCTTGTGTGTGGCAAGGAAAGTTCATGAACTCTAACTCTGGTAAGGTTTTGTTCCTGAAATAGGTTGATATTGTTTCCGTTGTTAATCTCTTCATCATAGGAGGAGGAGAAACTTTGCATTTAGACCAATCAATGAGCTCACAACTGTAGTCCTTAGCTTCAAACTTAAGAGTGGGTGTATGAAATATTCTTACAGCCGATTAGCTGTTATTTTCCACACTTCTTGCCTTCAAAACTCTTCTGAAACCTAACTCTCTTATATGTAGTCTTTCGTCAGTTATCATTGTTAACAGCATGTTTTCTGGGTGACAGAAAAAGGAGTTTCTTTCAATCACAGGTTCGTTAACTTATTTTATTTCAGCTGACATATCTCTGGTAGTTTTGGATTACTTTAAAACACATATTTTGGTCCATACTTCACGGAATGATGGGCGTTTTATGTCGAACCAGACTGGTGCATAGGTCTTCATTATGTATTGAACAAGAATCTTCAGTTCATTTGAAGGATTACTATCTGAAAATGTACAAACGTAACACCCTATTAGCACAAGTCAACCAACGGGAATGACTTAGAGGCCCTGGATCTCTATTAGCCAGATCTGGAGTACAATTGCCCGTTTGGATGGTTCTGACGATATCGAGAAGGTACTGCTGATCTTTGCTTAGATCTTTTTGTGTCAATATCTATGATTTCAGATTCTACTTTTTCAAACTCTCAACAGGCATTTTGTTGCAATCGGGAAGACGTTTGCCAATAACTCCACTGAAAGTTGAAGGTCCTGTAGATTCTCCATCCAAGAACTGAAATAAGTGCCTATACGGTAGTTCGTTAAAGTGAAGTAAAACAGATAAACCACTGGAGTGGGACGATTAATTTTCCGCTTCGATATTTCGAATTACTCCGTTTTTTCCAACCAGTATTGGTTGTTGTTCCATCACAACCAACAGCTTCTACCTCATCTAAATCAAAGGAATTATCTTCAAGGTACTTGAGAATGCTTTCTGCAATCCCTTGTCCAGTTGAGCTGTCTGGGCTTACATTACCTATGTATTGGCCTCCTTGTTCTCGTACAATACTTATATGTTCTTCTTTCTTGACCCTACGGTACATTTTATTTCCAAGTTTATCCTAGAAAAAAGTATTGTCTTTTCTCCCATCAAAGTAGATTCCCTTTGTTTCTGTATTTGCGAGGTCTTTTTCTTTAATAGCCTGTCTTACCTTTTGTTTTTCTCTTCGAATTTTATTTTTGTCAATTACTAGTGAAGTATCTGACTCTGATACCATTCCAAGATCAAATAGCACACTCGATGCTATTGCTGCCGTTGCTCTATCAGATATGCCAAATCTGTCACTAACTAAAGCAGTTGATTGAAGACTGAGTCTCATTTCAGATGTATTGGAGGGGGTTGTCGGTGGATTAGGTTCAGTCGGTTTTTCTTGCGAAGATCTTCCTATTTCCTATTAGTTTCGCTGATCATGCAAGAAGTTTCTCTCTATGCTAGATATCTTTTTCTGTCTATCACAATTGCCAGTCTATCCATTATAATGGGGCAGTCACGGGAATTTGTCTTTTTCCCCACATTGACAAGTGTAAATCATTTGACATTTACAAGCGGCAATGTCGAAAAGTTTTGATTTGGATTCTGTAACAAATTTCTCTACTTTCTTCTGAAACGAGTCTTTTTTATGATCCCTATTATATGATTTTTCTCAAGTTGTAATATGAATCGTGGTAAGACCCGAATCATTTGGACAACTCGTGTGTGAGATACAATTGGGAATTGAGGCTTTGATATAAATAGCTTCAATCTGAAAAGCAACATTCTTCGCAATAAGAGAAAAAGAAATGTTTTTTCTTGATTTTACTGACAACTGGTAACTTTCTTCGAAACAAAACAACAAAAACGTCCTCATATGTAGGAAGACTTACCCCCATTGAGGCCTTTGGAAAAACCGAAAAATAGGACACCGGTGCGACTGTCTTGTTAATAGTTTGTTTGTAAACAGCCATTTCACCACCACTACACAGAACACACAACTTTCAGAACTAACCGATCGCACAGTAAACAAAACTAAATTCACTTGAAGCACAAAACAAAGGTAGGGAGGTTTCATGTCGCGACTTTTTTACGGCGCCAGATGCCTCAGAGGTTTCATGTATTGACTTGTTTTCTACTCCGTGCCTAACTTCCTGATGCTCACCGCGTGAGTCATCAAATTACTAGATTGTTTGTTTTTAAGGAATTAGTTAGAGTTTTCGTTACATTTTGCAAACTTTATATGTTGCTTTAAAATATCTAAATATTTTTATTGATATTATGGACTTATAAACGTGGGTATATATATATATATATATATATATATATATATATATATATATATATGGTAGTACAATAAAAAAAATCATCATAAGCGAGTTTAAAATATTATTTCAAAGTAGCAAAAAAGTACATTTTTTAGAAAAAACTATAAGCTCGATGCGCGAACTAAAGATTTTAATTAATATTTTTTTAATTATTTTTCTCTTAATCAGATCAATAATACGCAACTTTTGGGCCCTATTAGAACTCGATGCTCGAAAATTTAGTTTTTTCAGCCCAACCCTACTAGCCAGCCATGGGCAACAGGACAACCAGTAGACAGTCAGAGATTCACGTCGCCTCTGTCGAACGTTTCCGACCGCTCCGACCAGAAGCAGCTTCCGGTAATCAGCTGGTCGGTAATCAGTCACGGTTCAAGCACCTGACCTCGACCAATGAGTCCATCCAGGCAGAAAATAATCAATACGGTAATGTTTCCCCCCCCCCACCATCGACTGACAAAAGTGGCCGAGGTGGGAAAAAAAAGTTGACAAAATATCCAAACTAAGCCCCGGCTCACTTTTTACATTTTGATAATGTAAACATACTTCACAAAAGGCGCTCCTTACGGCCAGGTAGGTGTACAAGAGCATGTGCTACACCACCTTGTGGTCCAGGCTGGGGTATGTTTTCTTACAGTTTCCTCATCAAGTAATGACTCTTCAATACTCTCTACGTTGTTTGCTCTGGACTAGCTGGTATTGCAGTTTTACATACTCCGTCATAAATATTACAGGTAATTATAGTTATTTTTAAACAATTTCAATTTCAATTTGGTTTCAAATGGCAACATAATTTTAAGATTTCTTAGTCTACAAAAAGTGGATTTTGCAAAATGTATGTCAAGAAAAATGTTTGTAAAAAACAAGTAAGCAACTGATGTGACCAAATGAACTAAACTAATTTTTAAGTATATTTCATCTTTAAGTGTAGTTGGTGAATGAATATCTTGTACCATAATTTAATTTATTGAAACAGAATATTTTGAAAATCACGATTTAGGTGAACAATTTAAAAATCTCGTTTTTAAAAACAATATTGATTTTAGGACGTTTTTAAAATTATAATTCTCGGCGGGATTTAGTTTTCACCATTTTGTTAAATACCTAATACACTGTAAGTAATAAAAACGGCTAAAATCAATATTGCTTGAGATTTTAAATTGTTCACCTAAATCGTGATTTTCAAAAATATTCTGTTTCAATAAATTAAATTATGGTACAAGATATTCATTCACCAACTACACTTAACGATGAAATATACTCAAAATTTCAGCCGGCCAGACCCTCCTGATTGAAAGCTGGTACATCAACGATTTCCAACGTTGCCGCTCCCCATCTCCCTGACTGAGAGGAATAACAGTGATGCTGATTTCGCCTAAATTCTGGCCTGTAGAGCGGTCACTGTAAGTAATTATTCTTTGTGTAAAGCTCATTATTGATGATTGATGATTTGAAAGCATAACAGAATTATTATTTCGTCAAAATTTGATTTTATGAAATTCAGTCAGCTGGATCACATATAATAAAAAGTCGCCATCACACCACAATCTAACACCTTCACTGTGGCTATATACTGAGTGAGAACAACTACTGTTAATCTGATGTGTGCTTTGGGGAGTCTGCCACAGTCAACATGTTTTGTACAAGAGTTGTGAAACGCGCTTCTGAAACAATACCGCGTATCATAATTTTGTTGAAAATACCGCCTAACTACGCAGTCGCCATTACAACATGCTATGTAACAGGTGAGCTCCGACTCATAGAACTTCTACAAAAATTAACTTGTTGGTTTTATTACGTTTCGTAGTCTAAGCTTAGCAGTTATAAGTTAAACTTGTATTATTAAGTATTAGCTTTACTTGACTTCAAAGGATGTCGAAGAGATTGAGCGTAAAAAATATGTCTGAGATAAGCGGAAATACTTTCAATGGTAAGGTGTAGTTAAGCGGTATTGTCAATATGGTTGAATGGATTTATTTACACTATCTAAATACATTTAAATAAAATAAGATTTTTGTCTGTACATTGGTCGGAACAAAAAAGTTCATTTTTTCTTTTTCGTTTCATACAATTTTATAACCGAAAATGACATTTAAAAAATGTCTGTCTGTCTGTCAAGCTGTCCGTTTGTATGTGACGTTTGAAGGTTTACTCTTCTTACTTTATAACTACAGCACGGCTGATAAAACTTGTATGAAACCTTATTTATGGCTTAAGAGCAATGCGTACTAACACTTAAGCTATAGAAAGTGTTTGTGCAATATTTGCAAACATAATGGCGGCACCTTAATTAGCGTATTTTCGAGTTTGAAGTTCCCTTTTGTAACCTTATAACTTCCGAACGGTTGAAAAAATGTGCAAATCTTTTAAAATTGCTCAAAGACATTACGCAGTTACATTTAGGCTATAAAAAAAATGCATGCAAGACTTGAAATGAAAATGGTGGCACCTCAAAGTAGTGTGCCGTGTGTGTTTTGAAGACCGTTTTTGTGTCCTAATAACCACATAACGCCTGATAAATTTCCATAAATAACTTTTTATATGACTTTAGGGCATAACGATTTTTTTTATGGTGCGAAAAACGCTGCGGTTATCATCGCCCTCTTGAAAAAATTGGCACCTGCTAGTATTTGGTGGTGTCAATTGGGTAAACAAACATTACACTCTATATAAAAAAAAGAAATAGTAATCAAGACAAGTAGGTGAGTAATTAATTTAAAATAACCTTAAAACTAGATAACAATAAATGTAACAAGGGAAAGACTGTAGAGAGGTCGCTGTTTTCTTCGATATTATAAAAGCTTACGACACTGCATGGCGAAGGGGAATAGTACATTCGCTTTCCTCGTAGAAATCAGTTAGATGTTTAAAAAAGCTTATGTAAAACGAGTCAATTGAAATTACCTGGATACCAGTCTTGATCATAAATGACAACCACCCAGTCTCCTTCTTCCACTTCATCTGATTCATGAACAGGTTTGGAGTTCAGGTCAAGTGATTGATCACCTGACATGTTGTCTTCCAGTGGTTCCGGCTAGGGTTCATCTTCAGCATGAGCCGTTTCATCCTCTGAAGAAGTGTAAACTTCATGGTATCTTAGCCTCTTATTGGCACACACGATTTTTAAAAGCTTTGATCTTCATTTTCTTTGAAAGAGCTGTTTGCTTAGCATAAACATGTGTATCACTATCTCTCTCAAACACATGGTATGACTGGATCCTAGTGATTTCTAGGGAACTGCTGAATCTTGAGTCAAGTAAGGCTTTGTTTTCTTCAACTGCTTCACTTGTAACATATAGCAAATTAGTTTTATCAAACTCCTGAACGGCATAATCATAACAGTCTTTAGATGAGTTAGTAATCGCCTGTCTGCTCTTTCAGCTACAAAAAACCTTTCCTGTGGCTAGCTGCAAAGTTGTTCCAGGTAACTTCCATGTTCAAATCATCATTAACATAGCACAAATTAGAAATGATGTAGCGGTTCTCTAATTGAGCCGCACAATTGTCACTGAAACAGTCAGCGTGCTTTACATTGCTGCAGTCGTAACGACAAAATATAGTTTTCAGAGAAGTCCACACTGAAAATTTTGAGTGCGATAGATCGTCACTTACAACAGCATAGGAATATATATATAGTAGAAACTAGAAATGGCTTGAATATATAGTAAAATAACTTTAAACAATTAACAAGTATTGATAGGTTGCACATGAAACAAACTGGTTCAGCGTTAATTAATTTGAACAGGACCACTCTTATAGGGTAAACATTACGATAATAAATATAGTTTACTTGGTAACAATGATTTGAAATCTCTAAATTTGTAATACCGTACGCAAGATTGAACATAAATTAATTTTCTATTCAAGCCAGCCTTAGACCTGAATGTAATGAAGTTCAAAGATCAGGTTAATCGGTTGATTGCAAGATAACTCTCGGGATAATTGATTCCTTAGGTGTAGCAGAATTGATATACTGCACTGTTCTTACCTCAGAGTCCAAGAAAATCCTCGAAATAATTTCAAGACGTCGAGAAGACCTGAGGGTGGCAAACGATGATCCTCGAATTTCAACTTTTCTTCAACAACGTGGTCCTTGCTCGTTAACGACTGTTGAGTACATCACGGCTGATAATAGCGCCATCTAGGTCAAGCTTGGCTACTGGGGGGGTCAATCTATGGATTTTTAGATTCGCCCTTAAGTGGAGAGCGGCAATATCTGACCATTTTCGCTAATCATTACCATTTTCGGACAATTACGGGCGCGCACCGCAACTGATTAATTCTAAACGGGGTGGTCAGTCCCGTTTCCGAGTGCAGATTAAGGCCTATGATTGCGAAACGTTACAAATTCCTGCCACTCCTTCCATTTAATAGTCATGTTTAAATCGAATTCTGTAGGTACAATTTCATGAATGTCCATTTTACATTTAGAACATTTATTGATCATACAACAACACTCATTAGAAGTGTTGCAACACAACCTCTTCAAGTAAAGCCTTCTAATCTTTTGGGAAGTTCAAACTTTCAAAAGTTTTGACTAGAGCAGCAACAATCCAACAAAAATTTTGCGTGCTATTTGCATACGCAAACAACGTGTGGCATATTTGATTCAGGTAATATGTTTTCTGGGCGAAGGTGAAAGAATTTACTTCTTGAAATGTTATAGCCCTAGTTTTCCATCTTCATTTCATAAGCTTCACTTATCGTGATTAACATATGTCGTTTTTCAAGGAGCTTGACGGGAAATGTTATCTCTTTCATAGAAGAAAAGAACACTTTGTTTCGTTTCTTCACTGATAAAGTGTTTACTAGGAGATTTCTTGTGCTCAAACGTAACCAAATTTACCATCCCAAGATTTTTGAACATCATTAATAAAATCATTGATAACCGCCAACGTTTTAGAAGGACTATAAGGAAGTGATAGCTTTACCTTCTTAACAGTCTTCTTTAGAGTATTAGTGCAATTATATGAACCAAGAGGGCTAGAGTTCTTACTGTTTGGCATTGTGTGTCAGGTTTTCTCTTTCTTTCTCGTGCTGCTCTTTTACGAAGTCTTTCTCTTTATCTATATTCTTCCATCATCTTTTGGATTTGAACATCTTTCCTGCTTCATAATGTCTCTTTGTGCATTCATCCTGTCCCTATAATTTTTCAAGTGATCTTTCCAAGTATCCGGGTTAGCCTTTTTCTGTGCACGGTACTTTTCCATTTGATTTTTGTAAATCGGTGCCATGACCTGGAAAGTAAAGAACTATTTCAGTGAAATGTTCGTCTAAAAACTGAAATAAACACTTGAAGTTAAATCATCTGGTTGGTTCTCGATTAACAAAAGACTAGTTACCAAATTGGCATAACCTAAAACCGGATTTTTAAACTTGTTATGTAATTTTGCAATATCTGCAAGCTTTAAAAATACATATGATGATAAAGTTTGTTAGCAATTTATTTTTGTGTAATAAATAATTTAATGTCATGAATATAGGCCTAGGCCTTATGCTTTATTTGAAAGGGTTTTTGTAATAAACTCAAAACTAGTTTTCTGCCATTTAACCCTGTAAAAAAACTCATTTTTGTGGCTAGTTTCTATTTGTCCCGTCCGTTACACTTAAAAGTTACCAAAATGTAAATTAATGAATTTCATAAAAAATCAAATTAAACACAGGAAAGCTTTAAACCTTACTTTTCCAAAGTGGTAATGATGAGAAATAGATATTAAGACATAAAAATTTAGTTAGACTCTCTTTTTTTAACGATCTACTATAATAAACTATATATAGTAACTTATTCAGGGTGGTTATAAATTATTGTACACATTTTAAGATTGAATAAATAAATAACCAATCAACTTAAATAAATATATATAAATAAATAACAAAAAACATGGAAATTGTTTTATTAAATAGCAAATTTAAAACAGTTTTATTACCAATGAAGGACAAAAAGATTACTGTTACTCATACTTTTACAAGGAAACTAAACTAATTCCACGTGCTCTCCGAGGTTTGCACGCAAAGTTTGTAGTCTAATTCAAACCTCACACCATGTGTTTCTGAGCATTGCTGGAGTTATGCTTCCAATAAACCTCCTCGAACTCTATTCTTGAGTTCCTCAATATCTTGAACTTTTTTTGGCGAAGACTCTGTCCTTGACATAGCCCCACAAAAAAAGTCTAAGGGTGTAATGTCTGGGGAACGTGGAGGCCAAGGAATTGGACCATCCCGTCCAATTCAACGACCAGGAAACGTGTCATTTAGGTAGTCCACGTACTATCTTACCCCAGTGTGGAGGGACAACCATCTTGCTGCCAGTAAACATTTGGTTGTCTATGCTTCAATTTGCGGTATTGCAAAAAGTTCAAGCATTTTCGAGGTATAACCTCTTTAGTGACTGTCGGTTCTGTGAAGAAAAAGGGTCCTATCACTTCATCTATAGCCAATGCACACCAAACGTTTATTTTAGGGCTGTTCTCTTTCTTGTTCTCGAACATTATGAGGATTTTCAGTACCCCAAATCCTACAATTGTGTCTATTCACCTTGCCAGAAACATGAAAGGTTGCTTCATCAGAAAAAAATTACTTTTTTCAAGAAATTGCTTTCTCCAATGTTTATTGTTTGTTCTTCGAGGTCAAGTAATCTAACAGCAAAATCGTAGCGTCGAGGTTTATCGTTAGGTTTTAGTTCATGTAATTATGTTGTATGGATGGAGCTTAAGGTGTTTGTGCAAAAATTTTTAAGACTGTTGATCGAGGTAATCCTAAATTCCAAACTTGCACGCCGAGTTGACTTACCAGGGCTCCTCGTAAACAATACTCTTACTTGATCAACAATAGCTTCAGAAACTGGAGGTCTACCAGCACCTTTTCTATGTTGGACACTTCCCGTCTGTTCAAACTGCCTATACCAGCGTTTTATAGAATTGTTACTCGGAGGATTGCGGCCATACTCTAATCGAAACATTCTTTGAACAGTTATTACAGATCTGCTTTCATGAAACCAAAGAACACACCTTGCTTTTTCTTGCACACTAGCCATTTTGATACTGAGGTTAGTTTAGTGTTTGTTTAGTCAACTGTAATTAACAGCTGGTGTGGAAAGATCCATTGTTGACCAGCTGACCATGTCACAACACAAGTCATTAAGAAGAATCATACCTTACACCCACAGTTTAACTGACATTTTTTACTTTCTTTTTATAATTATTGTAATGTGTACAATTATTAATTTTCAGTCAGTATATAAATCTGTTTTAAATTTAAAATGTAATAAAACAATTCCCATGTTTTTAAGTTGATTGGTTATTTATTTATTCAATCTTAAAATGTGTACAATAATTTATAACCACCCTGTATAATAACTACTATAAACGGACAATAATAAGGACAATTTTAAAATACTGAATTTTAAATAACTCATAACTTACCTTCAAGAGTTATGCTGTCAGATGAAAGCTGTAGAACTTGCAGATGCAGTAAATGTTTAAACTCATCAGCTGATTCAAAAGTGATTGGTGAAAAAAAAACAACAATTTAAAACACTTAATATTATGAACAGGTGACGCAGGACCTCTAAAAATCAATTTTCGAAAATTTGTTTTTAAACAATTTTTGCAGAACTCATTGCTTGCAAATGTTAGTCAAGAGTTAAGCAAGTTGGAATTATACAATTATTAATTTTATTTTTTCCAGCAGGTAGGAACATTTATTGGAAGACGATGATTTGCTGGTCTTTGCTGATGGTGAAGAAGTCTGTTCCGGTTTTTATTTTTTTGTATTTCTCGAATAAAGAAAGGTACCGAATATTTCATTCATAATTATATTCCTTTTCTATTCTGGTAATTTTCTATCCTATTTGCGTTTATATTTCTGTACAAGTACGTTTTATTATCGTTCTTACTAATTACGTTCTTAGATCTAAAATTTTACAACAAGCTAAATGCACGTTGCATTTGTTACTTATAGTGTTTATGAATTGGACATGAAGTGATTCGAATATATTCTAAAACGAAGGTACCACGAATTTAAAGTACTAAATATTGGAAAGTTAGGAGAAGCAGCTGTATGGTGCTACGGTCTGGCGGAGAAATGAAGTCAGTCTATTTACAGAACGTTGTTCAATGTACCCGAAATGTTTTTGCTAAATATTGTGTTATAATGAAATATTTAAATTCCTTATATATTATTTTATTATCGTCTACAAACGACATTTACTGAACAATTTCGTTTCTTTCTTGAACATTTCACTCTACGTGTATGGTAATACGATAGTTTAAGACAAATTATTAGTTTATATTTTTGTACGCAGTCTGATGTTTGCTGTTTTAAATACCGGTTATCAATAATGTTCCCTGAGTTATTCTGATATAATTCAAAATAAACGGAAACAGTACAGATTTACCTCGTTTTAAAATATGTATATCGAAAATTGTGTTGTTATAAAGTTTAGGTTTTATCGTAAGTCGTACTATCCTTTGACAGATACCGCACTCCATTGTGTACAAAGATCTTGTACTACAATTTTAGTGGATATTTGTAAGGATATTTGGTTGTATTTATGAATTGTAGTTTTCGCGCCCAGAAAACAAGAACTTTCGCCACTGCAGGTCGCTTAGTGATGTTCTGGACATGACCCTCTGCCTTGACTTTACAGTAAAGACACATTACTCCTTCCAAAAAGTGGTGTTTTGTGGGATTAATTCCAAGGTTTTAACAGTGAAATTGTGACATCTCACTTTCAAGATCATGGTCAAAGAAGAATATTAGAGTGTATTTCAGGTGTTCTACTACGTTAACACCATGAAATATAGTGCTGAAATGAAATTAAAAATGTTTCTTTCTCCTCATCAATTCTCAATTATACTCTTTTTTTTAGTAAATGAAGAATTTAATTTTTTGAATCAATTCATCATTCATCATCTTTTTTTTGTGAATAGAATACTGATTTTTAAATCGAAAAACATCCTCAAATGTCGTCATTATAATTTTACAAATAAAATAAAAGTACAAAAATTATAAATTCTCAACGTTTTAAAATTGTTCGAGGAAATTAGAATATGAGACACCTCTCAGACAGTTTATAAACTTCGGCAATATGCTTTGTTTATAAAACTTGAATGATATAATTAACCTAATTTAGGTTCATGTACGGGTTCTGATTACATGAACGGGTATTTCAAAACTCTCGTTGGATATTTTAAAAGAAGGGGTAAATTGTGTTGTGGTAGTATGTTGTTGTATTGTGTTTGTACGTATGTATGTATGTGTTGTTTTGATAAAAAATTACTTCATTAAAAACTCTTGTATTTACATTAACCAAATTTTACATGTATTTTTATCAGGCTTCATATTTAGTAAAAACAGAATAATTATGGAAATGTTGTATCTTTAGTGTTAGTAACACGCGTGGTTGTTTTAGTTACTCGAGTCTGTTTTCAGAACATTTAAAATTATTTATGTGACATTTATTAACTAATGTTATAGTATTTAAGTTGTAAAAATAATACAGTTTATTGATGAGAATGTAGAGAATATAGTAGAGCTGTGAAAGAGAATGAATGGTCAGAATTCGTGAACGTTTGTGTAGAGATAAGACAGCTCTACACTGATGGACTTCCACACTGCGTTGTGTATCTTACTTGATGTGGTTCTGATAGCTCCTTCTTGTTAAGATCTTTAATTTTACTGCTCTTTGCTTTTTTTCTGTTTTGAGTTCAAAATTCCCTTTTGGTTTATATTTATCTTAATTAATAGGGCGATTTGGAAATTTAGAAATGTGTAATAAATAAAAGCAATTAGCCCACCATACTTGACTTTTTAGTTACGTATAAAGTGGTATGTATGCTTTTCTTGAAATTAAAAGTTACACAAGATCGGGTACTCAAGACCGTCTTCGTTCCATATCAACATACAGAGAATAACAAGCAGGGACTTCATTATAGCAATTGTAGTCAGTATCTCTTTAGGTACATAAGATCTGATTTTAATCAGTTTTTGTTAAAAGAGCGTGAATCAATAAAGTAAAATTTTTGGGAAACAAGAAAACGTTATATTTTCTGTTTATTATAAAAATAAAATTAATAAAAAAAATTAAAGTAGCAAGAAGTTTTCATACCTATGAATGAAAAGTTTGTAATAATACGCCCTTTTAACAAAAATCTATAAGGTCACGTTAAAAAATGATGACCACAGAAGAACTTGATAAGTCACATTTCGGTAAATGTTCAGGAGAGCATTTTTTTAACTTTCGACGACAAATTTTTTTTTAAATTTAGTTATAAGTGCTTATTTCGCCTATAATCGTAATTTTTTATTGGTAATGTCCTGGTTACTTAACTTTTTTCAAAATCATGACCCTGACTTATCAAGTTTTTCCCCTTTATTGTAGGTTTC